>NW_007063868.1:488785-538402 GCF_000164805.1 Carlito syrichta | reverse complement strand
ACTCACCTCAGCCTCCCAAAGTGCTGGGATTACAGGCTGAGCCACCAAGCCCGGCCCACATGATATGTTTAAAAGAAAACAAAACAGCTAGGTTCTGTGGTCAGTCCACAAACCCTGTTTCGATAAACAATACATACCAGTATAGTTCTCTTAACAAAGGCTTTATGAGAAAACTCAAAGCAGTTCAATGTGGGATTCAAGGCTTAACAACTCTCACTTTAAACCTATCTTCTCCACCTAGCTCAGCCTGCTTTGGGATTAACGGTGGCAAAAAAGAAAAAAAAAGTACCTTTTTGTTGCTTTTTCTTCCTAGAGATTGATTAATGGAGTAGGGAGACAGAATACCAGGAAACAACAGGCAAGCAAAAACCAGTGATAACTGTGACCAGCTGGGAGAAGGCAGAGGTGTTTGGGAAACCTTGCTCCATCTCAGTCAGAGGCCAGGGTTTAGTTTGTCAGGAGCAAGGCACAAAGTGGGCCATCTGACTGTGGAGACCTATGGCGGGAAGGCAACAGACACAGGCAAGGGTCTAGCCTGGGTTATGACCTGTGGGCGAAACTTCACCACCCAAGTGCAGGCCTGGAGGTATGATGCCAAGGGGGCCACCTCCTTCCCAATGGAAGTACTGCTGTTGGACAAACCTTCACCCTTGAGTCCCAGTTTTGGTCTGGCCCTGAGACCTAGGTCCAATTCCACAGGTTCTGTGTTCACACCTTTACCTGCCAATCTGCTGCTAAAGGGTGGGTCTATATTTTTAAGGGAAGTTTAAAACAAGACCTTTATGAGGAGTTATAGTCCATAGTAATTTCGGAGTAAGACATTGGAAAGGAATGGTTTCTTTCCCGTCAATTCTATCCTAATTAGTGGCAACTTCCTGGCTCAGACTCCCAGTCTCCCTCCCTACTCTCCCATGAGCTGACATACCTAAGGCAGAGAGAGGGCAGACACTATTGGACAGAGATCCTGCCCAGGGCAGAGCCAGAGATGAGGATTTCTGCCTCCTGACATTCCCAAGTCGATTAAAATCAAGTTCCTTAATAACTCAAATGTTTACCTAAAACTTGCTCATATCCACTCAAAACTAATGAACCGAAACTCAGGCCAGGGTTAGGGTGGAAGTGTCTGGGTCATTAAACTCATGTTTCTTTTAACTTCACTCAGAAAACACACACACACACACACACACACACTTCCTCTGCTGTAAAGGAGCTGGCTCTTAGAATCTATTAATAAAGTAAATCTGAACCATTTAGTCCCCCCACACATTTATCTACTATCTACTGTCAAGCTGGTGGTCAGTGCTGGAGCTAAACACTAGCCAAGGAAACGGCTCCAGATAGAGTGCAAATGTGTATGTTACCCAGGGTTTTAGATCACTGAAGCAGAAAGCCTGGCTAATGTTATCTGATGGCACACTTAGCTGGGGACATTAATCTACCCAGGCCTGGAAGCTCTAACCACCTCATTAGTTTTGGAATCTGAATATGCAAGAATTCTTTCAGGCAAGCCCTCATGGAGGTCTCCGGCAGGGACCCTAGCTTGAGGTCTTGGCAGCCTCTCCAGCCAATGCAGTGTGGTTTATGTGCTTTCTAGAAAGTTGTGTGAACCAAGCAGCCCCTATGAAGCCAGAGAGGCTGAAAATCTCTAGTCCAGATGAACATGAGCTTTCGCTCATTCTATCCATGGTATTCTTATTTTTGGAATAAGAAAATTAACCAGAGTGCCCAACTTATAATCCTGGATGGCTGTGAGGAATGTGTAATAAAAGTTAAGGCACTCAGGGTTTTACAAAGTTCTGTGTCATCACTCAGCAAAATTCCTGACACTGACTGCCTAAGAGGCTGGAGATGGTGCCCATCGTTCTGTCTTCTTCATCCCTCTCTCCTAAGTCTCTGGGTCACTGCAAAAAAAAAAAGTATTGCTCGCAAATAAAGAGAGGAGCAGAAGACATTCACATACAACTAAGAATTATGCTTTACTGGTTGTTTTCTTTCTCCCTTCTAGTATTTTTGTTGTCCTGTTCAGAATAAAGGGCAATGGGCCTGATCCCATTTAATATGTAGATACTGTCAAGGACACACTCTTCTTCATATAAAAGAATTATGGGTCATTGAACGTGAACAATTTACTTCCCACAGCCTAGGAGACTGGACCCATTGGAACAAAAATAAATGTTCAAACTGATTCTTAGCCACGTGATCTTTAATGATTTTTTTTTTTTAGCTACTTTAAAAATATCATTCTCCCCACCCCCCCAAAAAAGAAAAATCAATAAGCAATCATATCAGGTTAAACATTAAAAGGCAAAAAAGAAAAAAGGTTGAGAGGGAGAAAAAAAGTCTGGTTATAACAAATTATACTTAAAGCTGCACATCACAGTAATTTTAGCCTAGGCTCTCAAACAAAACTCACTTCAAAAAAAAAAAATCGCAGGCCCGTTTGCCCTCCTCATGTGAGCCACTGCCCCCACCCCCACCCCACAGACCAAACACTTTCTTATAAACGTCATGGATCTCATCAGGGGCCTTCTTTATTTGTCTAGTGTATCTAGTATGACCCACAAACTCTCACAGAAAATGAGGCAACAAGACCTACATGCTCAGGGAACAAAGAGCATGGACAAAACTCACTATAGATCAGACAGGGCCGCACTATCACTTGGAGGCCCCTGTTCTTAAACAGAGGGCTGTGAAGAGAATACTCTGACTCCATTTTTACCCAGGCTCAAAGAGGCACTTCTGTCCATGGGTTAGTAATAAACAGGGCAAAGTGCAACCTTAGCCCCTGCCTGTGGTCAGAGGTGTGGGGCTGGTCTGCATATGGGCCCACTGTGGCTGGCAAGCTAAAGGGTGGAGATCAAGTTAAAAATAAGGCTTTCTGGCAGCCCTGCCAACTGCCAGCATCATATTTTCCTGGTGATGTCAGTGCAGATGTGGGCTCTATCCCTGCGCGTCTGCTTCTGGCTCAGCCCTACCACCTATGGAACTGCCCGGCTCTGGGAGAACACAACATTCACTTTCAAACCAAGGCGAGACAAAACCTGTTGGGTCAGTCACCATGACTGCTTTAAGCTTCTTTAGTTTGAGGTACACACACAAAAGTCACATCAGAGAGGGCTGCAGCAGCTCTGGGAAACGAACTGAGGATAACAGGATTCACTGTATGCTGACAACCTCCCTGCCTGAAAAGGCAGGGTGAATTCATCAGAAGCTCTGTTCCCAAGGAGATGACAAAACACCAACCTCCACCCCCAAAATAAAAAGTATGGGGGGGGTAGTATGCAGAGAAGAAAACAAAAGACGTCAGAGACCACTGAATTATTAATAAATTCTTGCCACCTTGAAATGGCAGCTTAAATTATCCAGAGAACCGACAAGATACAAATTCAGAAAACATTACATTATCTCATGTGGGACACAGGTTCATCTTGAAGCCAGCTCCCAGTCCTGGCCCTTTAAATTTTAACATGGTGCCCTGTTTAACAGGGACACCAGCCAAGGCCTTCCCGACCAAAGGTAGTAACCTCACAAATTACCAGAATAAAGCCATTTTATTACAGTTCAAGAATGTCATCCAGACTCAGAACGTGACACTGGGGCTTTCCCCAAAGTGCTCACCTCACTAATCAACATTCTTCTCAAAAATACCAATCATTAGTTGCAGGATTCAACAGGAGTCGAGTTCCCACTTGGTTTTTCAAAAATAGTTTCCCACCTATGATGTAAGACACTTATAACGTTCCCACGTACCAATCTCTCTCCAGAGAGGACCTCCAGCAGCTTGATGAGCATCCGTCCATCTCGAAGGTCAGTGTAGAGGTCTGTGATCCGGCACGACACTCGGGCAAGGTGGGAATTGACCCACTTGGTGAAGGTCTTCTTCTGCACAGCTTCACGCTCATCTGCAAGCAGAAGAGAGCTCACTTTACCACCAACCACAGCTCTGGGAGCAGCAGAACATGGCCCAGCAGGGTCACAAGATCCCAGACAAAGGAAGATCAGAAAATGAAATTCCAGTGGCACCTCTACTTAGCTCCTACGTTTTTTGACTTTACAGTGAGTTTACTGGGATGTAGCCTCATCTTAAGCTGAGGAGCATCTGTACAGCAATTATACAATCCTTGAACCTGGGGGCTCCTGAGCATACTGCTGGCAGAATATCCTTTGCTCCCTTTTCTTTTCTCTCATCACTGCTGAAGAGGCAAGTAGGATGCAGATGACAAAGGAGACCTTTGCAGTCCTGCCCAATACGATATAACATTTGACTGATAAAGCTTCTAACACCCACATTACAGCTCTTACTCCTCCAAGAGGTGAGTGTGGGGGAAGCCCAGAGCATATGAAAGAATGTGGGGTAGGAAAACTCAGGAGACAGTAGAAAAGCTTCCACCATCTAGAAAAGTTTAGGCAACACCTGACAAGATAAACGCATTCATACCATGATTTGTTATCAGCTCTTCCCCTGCTCAGTCACACTCACCATGAACAACAGGGAAAATGGCAAGTAACACAGCAGAGCGCAAGGAGATCTGGCCGGACACTGGTTAGGGCAGGCCTGGGCCAAAGGTTTCAACAAAAACATACTTAGAAACTGGATTCAGTGTCCTCTTCTATAAAACGAGAAGACAATGATCATCTCCAAACTTCGGACACTTGTTGAAAAGGCAACTGCTGGTTTAAGGTCTAAAGTGTGGTAGTTGCAAGTTCACCATCCAGGAAATCCTATTATGTTTTTCAAGATTCAATGATCAAGTTCTGTCCAATTCGAAACATAAAACTCTGGACACTTCTGCCCAGAACTGTCCCTTCACACATCCCATACAAACGTGCTTCCAAACTTCTTGCCTCTGCAGAATGTTCTAAATAAAGGCCGCCTGGTGAAGACCTTCAACAGACACTCACAGAATGTGCCCCGGACCCACCCACTCACACTCCCTGTCTCTGTTCTCTACAGAGCTACCCTTCTGGAAGTTCCGTACCCCATTTCTAGTTCCACCAGTATGAATCTGCACCAAAAGAATCCAAGACGTACTCCTAGTGTATATGCATGAGTCTGCAAAAGAGGAGCAGACAACCCAATAATTTCTCATGTGTTTCGAAACCGCTGGGTGACAACTCAAAAGGCACCCTTGCTGATGGAGCATGTTTCCGTAACCTAAGGGTACTGGATTCCCAGGCTGGCCAACAAGCAGTCCAGTATCCTGGGATGGACTGCCCAAAGGCCTCCATCAACCTTACCACAGGGAGGGAGCAAGACGGACGACACTGTATAGATGAGCTCTTACGGCTGCCGAGCCGGCAGGCGAGCCAGCCAGGGCACCTGCCAAGATAGCCAGCCACCTGCTGCAGTCAGCGGCTCCTTAAGGTCTAGCCTTTCCCTTAAGGATCAGCCAGTCCAAATGGAAAGAGGGTCCTTCTCCAGGGACAAAGTCCAGGCAGAAACAAAGGATCGAAAAAGGCAGGAATGGAGGAAGGAGGAAAAGGCGGTGCAAGGCAGGCTGCAGACTGGAAAAGGAGCTGCACCAAACGTCATGCCGGTCCCATGGCAAAGTCCACATGCATTATTGATCACACCATCATCGTGATGGATGGCAACGTTACTACGGTGACTGGGGAGCTGGAATTTTTGGAGTAAGCATGGCTGTTTTGAAAGAGCAGGTCTAGAGCAAAATCCGTTAAGGTGCATTTCACAGATGGCCTCTATCAAGAAGGCAAGTAACTCCCGGGTCACATGTATTTAGGGGGCAAGTAGTTCTTTAAGAAATTATAAAATCCTTCATGTGTTGCACCGGAGTTGAAAAATGTCTTTAATAAAGTCCTTGATGTGGATCGTTATCCTAGGCTGTTGATAAAGAGTTTAGGGCTCAAAATCACTACCACACCCAGCCTGTCAAGGGAGCAAGATCAAAATGAAAATCTGCTTGGATTAAACTATTTCTAAATAAATGAGCGCAAAATATGTTCCTCAGTGAACTGTCACACCTTTGGATGAACCTCTCATTAAAGGAGCACCCCAGACTCCTTTCAGGTTCTGAGTAAACAAGTTTCTTTATGAGGGAAACTCTGAGGTTTGCGTCAACCAACGGTCAGCACACTCCTTCGGTCCCCTGTCGTAGAAAATTACAGCCCAAGCCCAAGGCCATGGAGAGGAGAGGCAATCCGGGAAGTAACGGGTGGGAGCAGAGAGAGGTAAGCTGCAACCAAACAGACTAAGGCCTGTGCAAGTAGGTTCTCCTCAAGGCTGCCAGCCCTCAGAATCCCAAGGAAGAAGAGAGGAAAAAAGAGGAAGAAATCAAAAAATAAAGCAAAAAGAATAAGACCTTGTGTTCCTGCCCTCTCTGCTCCTCATAGCTTCAGGAGCAGGCCTCAGGGAGCATAAGAGTGCTGGGAAAATCATGTAGACACTAAGTTCCTTCCAGGGACCAGACCAGAATCAACACCCTTATGGCACACGAGGGGCAGGAAACGGACTCAACAGAGACACAAAGCCTGGCCAGCTAGCGTGTCCTCTTACAATGGAGCGCTTGGTGAACAACAAACACTTCTGAAGCCGGAAGGAGGGAGAGGGAGGGGAAAAAATTCTACCCAGTGGCTCAGTAGAGGATGAGGCTGAGTGTCCTTGGGGACTCCGTCCTTTGTTCCACCCTTCCTGAGAAGGCACAGTGACATCACCCCTGCACTCCCCACCCAGTAAGGCTGGGGGAGACAGGCCAGACGTCTGAGGAGGAGTAGAAGGCCCTTGGCACAGACAATGAAAGGCAGTCCAGGAGCGATTCCAAGCTCAAGCTGCTCCCTGGGCCTGAGCTGCGCAAGGAGGCAGCTGGAGCAGCAGAGGGAAGCGAGCCAACTGCCAGTCCTGTGTGCTTAGCAGCTCCATACTCACTTGGTTATTTCGACCAGATGCTCTCCGCCAGGACGATTTTCTACCCAGGGACACTTGGCATGTCTACAGACACTTTCAGTGGTCATGACTGGGAGGCAGGTCCTCCTGGCATCTAGAGGCTCAAGGCCCGGGATGCTGCTGAACATCCTAGGGAGCTCAGGACGACCCCACAACAAAGAATTTCCCACTCCAAATGTCAGTAGTGCTGGGATTGAGAAACCTTGGTTTAAACTGGAGCTGGCATTCGAAGGGTCTCAGATGGTACTCCCCAGAGGGAGACACCAAGTCAGCGTGCCATCCACTCATCATTCTCTTTGCCACGTCCAAGACTCTTTCACCCTGATGGGCCCACTAAGACTCTGATCCTGATGGACCTTCAGGTCCACTCATTCCACCGAGGGTGGGCTGTAGGACAGAGGACCAGCAGCAACAGGGAGAATGGAGGTGAGCATGTCTGTCCCCCACGCCACTTCCATTCACCTTTTCTGGGCTTTGTATTGCTGGTGCCACGTCAAATCAAGCCTGCCATCTCCTCCCAAGAAGCGGAGGCAGCTGAACTTGACATTGGCTTGGGTAGGTTCCCATCCAGTTTTGCCCAAAACATGGTAGGTAGTACCTCCAAGGAGCAGGCTCCTCTGCCCCCTGCTCCCTGTGGGTATCTCTCAGCTGGGTATGCTTCCCACCCCCCCCATGTTATATTAATAATATATATAGTAAGGACTGCCTGGTAGTAAACAAAAGGAGGTAAAGTGCACAAAGTATCTGGCTTACTATGTCTGCTCTAAATGAGTTCCCTCTCTCTTTCTCCAGCAAAGAAGCAGTCTCATTAATTCAAACCATTTAAGAAACTTACCAGGGATCATGGAATCATGCAATCAATCTCAGTGTTGAACGAGCCTATAGAAGTCATCTAAATCAGCTTTCTTTCAAAAGCGAAAAATCCCTTCAACACAGGGCAAACTATTTAAAAATCTCAGAAAGTGGGGAAATTATGTGTGCATGCATGGGCAAGAGGTTATCTAATAATTGTATAGAAAAAAATTGCTTGTTCTTTTTTTTTTTTTCAGTCTCACTTTACCACTGAAGTGCAGTAGCACAATCACAGCTGCCGCAGCCTCAACCTGCTGGGATCAGGTAATCCTTCCACCTCAGTCAAGTAGCTGAAACTACATGCACACCACCATGCCTGTCTAATTTTTTTGATTTACTGAAGAGACGAGGTCACACCATGTTATCCAGGTTGGTCTCAAACTCCGAGACTCAGGCAGTCCTCTTGCCTCATCCACTCAAAGTGCTGGGATTATAGGCATAAGCCACCACATCTAGCTCTGTCTTTTTTATTAAAATAATAATAGCATTCACTGAGCACTTGCTATATCCCAGCACTGTTCTAAATAGTTATCCCTGGGTGTCTTGAGGGGACTGGTTCCAGGACCCCTGTAGATACCAAAATCTGAGAATGCTCAAGTCCCTGATATAAAATGGTATAAAATTTGAATATAGCCTATGTACAAATTCCCATATACTTTAAATCATCTCTAGATTACTTACAATACCTAATAAAATGCAAATAGTGGCTATGCTGTATTTTTTCATTTGTATTATTTTTTAATTGTTGCATTGCTATTTTTGTTTTTGAATATTTTCTATCTGTACTTTACAATCCAACCGTCATAAGGTAGGAACTCTTAATTCTCCAGGCCGACTGGCTCCAGAGCCCGGGTTTTCAATCTATGCAATAATGCCTTCTGCACAACATGAAGAAAACATGTTTCCATGATACAAGATTTAGAATCACCCATTATCTCACCATCCTAACCCAAGTCATTATTTTATGGAAGGGTCTGCTCAATCAACTAACTCCTTTTGTTGGTATGGTGTCTCCATCAAGCCTAGATCTGTCTCCATGACCCACTGAGGTTTGCTCTACCTTCAAAGTACAGAGAACAGGTCTCCCCATTTCTCCACAAAAAGGTCTTCGAGTTTAAATACTCCTTGCCATGCCCTCTTTACAATGACTGTCCAATGTGGTATGACACGTGGGACCCAAGATTATACCTGAGGACACTACCACCACCTCTCAGCAGCCTGGACATCAGTTACCTACCAATACAACCCAGGACTCAGCTGCAGTGCCAGCAGTCCAGAGACATAAAAAAGGGGGAACCAAGTGAAGAAAGGGCAAGAAGGACCAACACCCTCTGTGCAAGGCAGTCTTGTGTAATGCGAGCCTAGGAGTCAGGAAGGACTCTTAACAATGTTCTCAAAATATGTTTCCTAGGACCACAAATTCTACCAAAATGTCCCTGGAGCTCTGAGAACCCAGAACCAGAAGTGGTTCTGTGTGTGAAGACCAAAACAGCTAAGTCTTTGGTTCCACAGACTCAGAGATAAATTAGCCAACCACTGGCCAATGAGAACTACTGAGATGAGACACCCACCCTCAAGTGAGTGGCAACATTTATATCAGCTTCTGATCTATGGAAGGAGTGAATTACAAGCAAAATCCTATTACGGTGCTCCTCCCTACAAACAGAATTTTATAAGATGGTATTCCTGTAACACATGCATCTGAATAGCAATTCACACTTTCTCAAAGCCCACTAGATCCTCCCAGCAGCTATTAGGTAGGTGTGACAAGAGTTATCTTCAGTGCAGCCCAAGGCTTAGCAAGGTTAAGGGCTGCTCACTATCACCAACCAGCAGTGGTGAGGTCCTTGGGTGTTCCTCTGTCCCATTCACTCTTAAGTCAGGCAAGAGGGATTAAGATGCGTCTTCCCATGGTCTCTGGGATAACTTTGGAGAGAATGACCAAGGAGTTGGCCATGCTCAGGTGCCTGAGAATCACATCTATGGATCTCATTCTGCATCCATGGTACAGAAGTGAGAAATTCCCCAGTATTCCAATGACAATCTGGAATATCAAGATTATTCCAAGGCTCACATCCACAGAGGTCATTCTGTTATAGGCTCAATATCCACAACCTTACACAGAAGATTCTGTGTGAAAATGGGGTGGTAGATATTTTTCATGGAGAAATAAATGCAAAATTCCCCATTTAACATTACTCTTTCCTAAAAATTTCTATCTAAAACATGTCCTGTTGATAATGAAAAAAAAGATCCTTCTTAATCCCCTCTATGTGCTCGGATTCACTGTCTTTTGTTTCACTGTAACTTGTAATTTGAAATTGATAAGTAACCTGAAATTTTCAGAAGATGTCCTAGAAAAAAAGAGGACGAGATATTTAGAATTGAAAAACAACATTTGCATAATGGTTAAAACAAAGGGCTGCAAATATCCCATCATCATCCCCTTCTAGAAGCACATCAACTACTTCTTTTCTTTTTAGGAAATCACTATTGTCAATATTGGAGGGTGGTAATGCTTCGGTATTTATTTACTCTGGAGAATTTGCTATACTTGGAGAAATGAACACTGTGTTAGCATGAGTCAAGTTACAGGAAGTAGAAATAGCTCTCACGTACAGAAGGGCACCGTGTTACAGAAATGATCATACAGCATCTTCCTGTAACACCCTCTGCAGAGAGTGCTAAACCCAACCATATTCACCATACGCCATGGCTTTGGCTAAGGAAAGGGAGCCAGGGATGAAGGAAGACCTGCAGGTATGGAACGTCTCTATGGGAAATGCCCAAATAGGAACTGTCAAATGATCTTGATCCTTATTCCACCAAGGACTGAGTTTACACCTCGCTTACGAGAAGAGAGCTTCCTTTTCCTTTTTCAAGTAGTCTGAACCTGCAGGTATAACCCAAGAACATTAACCCAAGAATATTTTCTATCAGGGTCATCTTTAACCGTACTAAGATAATGGCCTATTCTCAGTAAGAGATGGCAGTCAAGTGCAGTTTTTGCTTTGCACAGACACAGAGGTAAGTTATGTGTAGACTTGGGTTCAAAGTAAGAAAGGAGATACAAGGATGGAAGCTAAGAAGAAATCAGAAGGAGGTGACGAAGCAATAACCCATGAACACAGTCCCACTATTTCAATCAATAATACTGTGTGGCTAGCTCACTGGAATGAGAGTATTAATAAGTTCCAATATTACAAAGAGCATAACATATGCAGAACTATGTGTCGAAGGTAAGGTCTCTTGCCTTCAACAAAGTCTAGCTGGAGAAACAAAATGAAAGGTTAAAAAATAATAAAAAGGTATTTTTATAATCCCAGAGTTTGGGAGGCTGAGGAGGGAGGACTGCTTAAGGCCAGGAGCTCAAGACCAGCCTGGGCAACATAGCAAGACTTCATTTCTAAAAACAAACAAACAAAATTTTTTTTTAATTAGATAGGCATGGTGGCATGCACTATAGTCTAGCAATTTGGGAGGTCAAGGCAGGAGGATGGTTTGAACCCAGGTATTCAAGGCTGCAGTGAGCTATGCTTATGCCACCATACTCTAGCCCAGATGACAGAGTGAGACTCTGTCACTTTTTGTTTTTTTGAGTTGGAATCTCTATTGCCCAGGCTGGAGTACAGTGGCATGCTCATAGCTACCACAGCCTCGACCTGCTGGGCTCAAGCGATTCTTCCATTTCAGCCTTCCAAGTAGTTGGAACTACAGGTGTGCGCCCAGCTATTTTTTTTATTTATTGTAGAGACAAGGTCTTACCATGTTGCCCAGGCTGCTCTCGAACCCATGGGTTCTGGCAATTCTCACACCTTGGCCTCCCAAAGTGCTGGGATTACAGGCGTGAGCCACTGTGCCCAGCTGAGACTCTATTTTTAAAAATATAACAAAACAAAAAGAAAGAAAGATATTACAAAGAAATACAGGATCAGTTGCTAAGAGAATGATTTGGACAATTTATTTTTGTGTGTTTGGAAGAAAAGTGCCACAATTAGGATAGTTCCAGGCCCCACCCACTATCCATTACTGAAGTCTATCTGCCTAATGCCTCTCTCCCAATTCAAATGCACCTTAAACATCACTGCCATAGTCATGTTCCCCAAACAGTGGTTTTCCAAGTTTTACCTATACACTAAAACCTCCAATGGGCCCAGCAATCTAGAACACAGTCCAAATGACTGAGCCTGGCATTCAAGGATGCTGGGCAGCATCTCCTAAGGCACCAGCTTCATGTGAGAACTTCCCTGATACACCACCTTTGTGTTCCAACCTAACAGGTCTTATTCACCATGCCCTGAACTCTCACCTTGTGCATTGCTTTTTCCCATCTTTGCTTAGACCATTCTTCTAACGTGGAAGATACCGTGTCTTCTCTTACCCTTCTTTTGCCATCCAACCAAGACGAGAACTCGTCTCTATAATAAAAAAATTTAGCCAGGTGTGGTAGCGCGCATGCCTGTAGTTCCAGCTACCTGGAAGGCTGAGGCGGTGGAAGGATTGCCAGAGCCCAGCAGGTTGACACCGGGGTGGCCGTGAGCATGGCACTGCACTCCAGCCTGGGTGGCGAAGTAAGACTCCAACTCAAAAAAAATAAAATAAAAAGATCCAACCAAGATTAGCTATTCAAGCCAGGCTCGGTGGCTCAGCCTGTAATCCCTCACCTTGGGAGGCTGAGGTGAGTTGCCTGAGCCCGTGGGTTCAAGATCCGCCTGGGCAACTTGGCGAGACCTCATCTCTACAATAAATTAAAAAACTAGCCGGGCGCGGTAGCACGTGCCTGTAGTTCCAGCTACTTGGAAGGCTGAGGCGGAAGGATCACCGGAGCCCAGCAGGTCGAGGCTGCGGTGGCCGGGAGTGGCCACTGCACTCCAGTCTGGGTGACAGAGTGAGACTCCAACTCAGAAAAAAAAAAAAAAAGGCTAGCTATTCCAAGAGGCTTTCTCCTATTAGGTGCCAGCAACTTTTTATTGAGTCAGAGTCTCTGTCACCCAGGCTGGAGTGCAGTGGCATGCTCACGGCCACCAAAGCCTCGACCTGCTGGGTTCAGGCGATCCTTCTGCCTCAGTCTTCCAAGTAGCTGAAACCATAGGCATGTGCTACCATTCCCAGTTAATTTTCTGATTTATTGTTGAGATGAGGTCTCCCCATGTTGCTCTGGCTGGTCTTGAACCCCTGAGCTCAGGCAATTCTCTTGCCTCTGATTCCCAAAAAGATGGGATTACAGGCACTAGCCACTGCCTTACTTGGATGGATGTGGTCTCTTATCTTTTCATTATGTATTCTGGTGTCCTATCTCTTCAACTGGTCTGCAGTTGCCTCAGGGGCAAGGACCCAGTTCCACACCAGTTTAGAGCCTTAGCATATACCTGGCATACAGTGGGTACACAATAAAAATTTGTTGAATGAATCAGCAAACATTCAGTACCCAACAAACAGGCTCTCAATAAATTTTGCTGCTGGTGGTGGTCACATTGAAGTTTGTTTTTTCTTTTTATTAAATCAATATTTTTTATTATGGTTTTGTGGGGTACAGTTAAGGGTTAGGTGTACAATTACATTTCATTCAGGCACCCTGTTGATAACACACTGAAATTTTTAAGGAGAAAATTTTAAATCACATAGACCCTAAGCAGCTAAATGCTATCATTGTATAGCATGAAAAATCTTTCACAACTGAACTGTTTCTTCCTAGTGTTCCTCAATGTCTGAAATATAATAAAAATGCAATTGTGTGGTACTGTCTTCCAGATTAAAGCCAACCTAAAATGTTTGACAAATTTATGCTTTTTAAATTTTGTTTTGTTTTTTGCTATCTCATGGTTGATGGTAGAATGAAGCTGCAAAATATACAAGGGTGTAATGACAAAATAATTTTAACATGATCCAAACAGGCCAATTGTCACAAGACAATTTATATCAATTTTAATGATTTATCCATTAATGTTCAATTCTTGGGTTTTTTTTTTTTTTTAATAAGAAAATCCTAATTCAAGACAAAAGAATACAGTAGGGTGGAGTCCCCCTATGTGCCTTAGCTTGAAAAAATAAATAAATCATTTCCCATGAGTAACATGCAAAACACACAGAGCAGGAAACCGGAAACAGGCAACTGGCTGGATTGATAATAAAGAATCAAACTGTTATCTTGAGGCAGCAAGAGGAAGGAAACTAATCTTTTGACTGAAGTCCTCCCTGTGCCAGATTAGTCGGGAGGCCTTAAATTCGTGTTTGCCCATTTGTATATAAATAGAACTTGAGTTAAAATATTTTTCCTAACACTTTCAATTTCATGGACAAAACACATGTAAATATCTGCTCTAAATGCATGTGAAGCAAATACGCAATTCCCTGCTAGTACTTACAATCTGACAGGCAGACTATAAAACCAACTATGAACTCTCTGTGACCTTGCACCTATGGCTCCCATCAGCCCAGCCATTCCTGCTAGCAGCTCCCACCGAGTCTTCCATCTGAGCAGCACAGCCTCAAGGCTGCCAATGTGAAAACCAAGGCACTGCGTGAGACAGAGATGTGGCCTACAATAATGAACTGAGAAAGCAGCCTAAATTCCCGGGGTCCTGCCTCCCTGTCATGGTCATACTTCAAGGTGAGTCCCCCTACAGTTACAATTCACAAGAAGCCAAGACTGTGGAGGGGGCTGAGGCTAGGGTGGGGGCTTACTCTGAAAACAATGGGCAGAGGCCAGGAGCAGTGGCTCACAGGTGTAATACCAGCACTTTGGGAGGTTGAGGAGGGAGGACTGCTTGAGCCCAAGAGTTCCAAATGAATCTAGGCAACAAGTGAGACCTCATCTTTACAAAAAAAAAAAAAAAATCAAAGAATTAGCTGGGCATGGTGGTGCACACCTGTAGTGCCATCTTCTTCGGAGGCTGAGGGGAGCCCCAACCATGCCACTACACTCCAACCTGAGTGACAGGGTATGACCTCAACCAAAAATAAAATAAAATAGGCCGGGCGCAGTGGCTCAAGCCTGTAATCTCAGCACTTTGGGAGACCAAGGCAAGAGGATTGCCTGAGCTCAGGGGTTTGAGACCGGCTTCGGCAGCTTGGTGAGACCTCGTCTCTACAATAAATAAAAAAATAAGCCAGATGTGGTAGTGTGTGCCTGTAGTTCCAGCTATTTGGAAGGCTGAGGCAGAAGGATTGTCTAAGCCCAGCATGTGGAGGCTGTGGTGGCCATGAGCATGCCACTGCACTCCAGCCTGGGTGACAGAGTGAGACTATAACTAAAAAAAAAAAGAAATAAAATAAAATAAAGGGGATAGTAACACAATTATCTCTTCTAAGATGAGCACTGAGGTGAGAACAAGTGTGAATTAAGAAAAGTGCCCAAGCTGGGCTCGGTGGCTCAGCCTGTAATCCCGCGCCTTTGGGAGGCTGAGGTGAGTGGATTGCCTGAGCCTGCGGGTTCAAGACCCGCCTGGGCAACTTGGCGAGACCTCATCTCTACAAAAAAAATCAGCCAGGTGTGGTAGCGCATGCCTGTAATTCCGGCTTCTCAGAAGGCTGAGGCGGCAGGATCGCTGGAGCCCAGCAAGTTGAGGCTTTGGTGGCCGGGAGCGGCCAATGCACTCCAGTCTGGGTGATAGAGTGAGACTCCAACTCAAAAAAAAAAAAAAAAGAAAAGAAAAGTGCCCAAACCAGAAGGAAAAAGTAAATGCTTTAAAGAAACAGAATTAGGACCTTATTATGAAAAAATATTCAGAAACTGTTCACTGTATTTGATGAAAAATGGGTGGCCTATTTCGAAAGTGCCTTCAGACAGGAAGCACTATCGTGTGTCTACTAATCTGCTCGTCTCCATCTCCACAGGACAGGAACCACAGCCAGGGAGAGTCAGGGTGAAGAATGAAATAGGCCAGAGTATGCTTCTGTGTCCTGGTGAGTGCTGTGTCAGATCAAAATCTTCACTCTCTTTACTTTGTTTATTATAACCTTTTATTTTTAACTAGATAAGGAAACTGAGGCACAGAAAGGTTCTGGTGATTCAACTGAGGGAATGCTGTTAGCAAAGACATCCAGAATCAGAACCCACATTCACCTGAACCCTGAAGAATCCCAAAACTCTTGCTCACACCACCATCCAACACCGCCTGAGGAAAACAAGACATCGGCCTCTCAAAAACAACAGAAAATTACAACCACCCTTCTCAGGTCAGTTCCTACATGATTTAAAAGATCAATTTAAAACAGGAGTCAAGGCCAGGTGCAATGGCTCATGCCTGTAATCTCAGCACTTCAGGAGGACAAGGCAAGAGGATCACTTGAAGTCAAGACAAGCCTGAGCAACATAATCAGACCTCAAAAAAAAAAAAAATTAAAAACGGCTAGACATGGTGGCACATACCTGTAGTCCCAGCTATTTGAGAGGTTTAGGCAGTAGGACTGCCTGAGCCCAGGCATTCAAGGCTGCAGTGCTCCGTGATTGTACCACTGTACTCCAGCCTGGATGAGAGAATGAGACCCCTGACACATCAATCAATCAATAAGATAAGGGTCAGCAAACTTGGTATCCTCTTTTTGTATAGCCTGGTTTTTACATTTTAAGAGAACTGTTAAAAAGAGGAGGAGGAGGCCAGGCTCAGTGGCGCAGCCTGTAATCTCAAAACTTTGAGAGGACAAGGCAAGTGGATTGTCTGGGCCCACAAGTTCGAGACCAGTCTGGGCAACTTGAAGAGACCTTGTCTCTACAATAAATAAAAAAATTAGCCAGGCGAGATAGCGTGTGCCTGTAGTTCCAGCTGCTTGGAAGGCTGAGGTGAAAGGACCGCCTGAGCCCAGCAGGTCGACACTGGGGAGGCTGTGAGGTCCCACTGCACTCCAGCCTGGGTGACAGAATGAGACTCCAACTCAAAAAAAAACCAAACAAGGGGGGAAAGGAGGAGGAAGAGGATGAAGATAGCACACTACAGAGACCCTGTGTGGCCCAGAAAGCCTGACCGTTAGTTATTATCTGGCCCTTTATAGAAAGTTTGTCATTTCCTGGTTTAAAACATTTAAATAATACTGCTTATCCCATATATCATTTGTTAGATTCCATTTTCAAATCAGCTTAGCAAACAGGTACTAAGTGCTTGCTACGAGCAAGGCACCACTCTAGGTACCATTTTAAGGTTCACTGGAAACATATTGCCATGTGGGTGCTCAGCAACCACATGGCAGTTTTTTTGTAAGTTATGTTACTAGGCCTCTACCCACATGTCAGGCCAGTCAGGCCCTGATGAGTTCAGGGCCCCCTTCCCTCCCCAGCTGAGGGGTTCTTATCAGGCTACCTTGACATACTAGATAAACAGTGTGCTACCCTAGTTGTCAGGAGCTTCAAACCATGGTGAGCACCATAGGCTAGAACTCAACAGGGCACTTTCACATTCAAAGGATTAGGAAGAATAGGGCAGCTTAAGGCCAGACCTCCCAATTTACTTGATAGACATTTCATTCACCATCACCTCTCCTCCCCCAATCCTCCCTGGAAGGAGACTAAAAAATATTAAGCCCAAGGTGGACTGAGAGTAACTTAAAATATCCTTAAAAGTTAGGAAAGGCTTAGAACTAAATAGATACCATATCCTTAATTATTAAACATATATGGCAGAATGCTAACACTAACTAGGAAAGAATTTATTGACAGGCAACAACCATAATAGGTACACTAAAGATACGATTTTATGAAAGAAATTTAACTGCAATATACTGGGGTGGTGGAATTTTCCCCATGCAACACAAAAGAAGCAGTATATAATATATTCTGAGCCAGTGTATCATGTGCCACACAAATTCACTGGTAAAGATAAAATCCTGGCCAGGCTTGGTGGCTCAGCCTGTAATCCCGTTCTTTGGGAGGCCAAGGTGAGTGAATTGCCTGAGCCCGCGGGTTCGAGACCCGCCTGGGCAACTTAGCGAGACCTCATCTCTACAATAAGTCAAAAAAATTAGCTGGGCGTGGTAGGGTGCGCCTGTAGTTCCAGCTACTTGGAAGGCTGAGGTGGAAGGATCGCCGGAGCCCAGCAGGTCGAGGCGGTGGCCGGGAGCGTGCCACTGCACTTCGGTCTGGGCGACTGAGCGAGACTCCAACTCAAAAAAAAAAAAGATAAAATCCTGTACTTCATTTTCAAGGGCTAAATGTGGGCCTTTACTGTAGGAACACTGGGATTAAGTGGAGGTAGTGAGAGAAAATTCAAATTTACAATGTTTCTTTATTTGTGAAATACACAAAAAATGTAGCCTTCCTGTTCTGTGGTCCATGTAGCTGGTCTAATGCAGTATGTTAAAAACAAATAATATGCTCTCTGGCCCTTGTTTATCATTTTAAATCTCCTCTAGATTCCCAGAATCCAAAAGGTCAAAAGAATTAAGTGCAAGGAGGAAAACAGAACTCTCTTTCACACAATGGAGTCACATTATCAATACACATTTGAGATAGAAGAGGATTTTGCATTACTACTTCAATGTTTTTGCACAGATGCCCAGAGAGGCTGATCCTGCCAACAAGATAACAGCACCAATTCCAGTCACTCGTGGACAGTTTTTGACAGCTCTCCTATTGAATGAAAATGTAAAAGTTAATAGTAATTCATTGAGTCCAAAACGCTAAGGTCTTAGGGACTATTTGTAAACCACAGGGACATACAGACAAGGAGGGGGAAGTCAAAGCCTTCAAGTCACCACACAAAGCTGTCTGCTTCTCATGAACAGTAGAGCATTTATTAAGATAATCATTCCCTAAATGAATTAATTATGGAAGCTCCCATCTAAGATATCACAGAAGTCCCCCAAACATGGCTATACAGCAGAGATAAATTTAATTATTTAACATTTTGGAGTAAAGAGCCACAACAATGCCAAGTTATCAATTGGAGTAATAAAATTATGACAGGGTTCCACTTAATGAGAAGAGAAACTGTATTTAAAAACAAATGAGCATGAACACAAAAGAATTTTTAAATTGGCTTCTGTTCTAAAGAACATTACAAATTAGTCATCTAAACCCGTTTTGGCCAGTGACCATGAATCACTGTAGAGGCTCTCAGGGTTGAAATAACAGACTGATAAATTAAGTAAGGCTCTCTCAACTTCAGTGCCAAACTCCAAAATTACAGTTGTTTATGCAAATTCGCCACAGATGCCATGTGTATTTAGGAAGAGTGGGGGTGAGATGTATCCAAGCTACACTTGAATTTCAGAAATAACTGTGACAGGATTTAAAACAATACATAATTTTATTTTATTTATTTTTTGAGTGGGGAGGGGTCTCACTCTGTCGCCCAGGCTGGAGTGCAGTGGCACCACCATGGTTCATCATAGTTTCAACTTGGCAGGTCAGGTGATCCTTTTGCCTCAGCCTCCCAAGTAGCTAGGACTACTACCAGGCATGGTCTGTTTTTTGAAAATGTATGATTTTATAATGGTGAGTTGATCCCTGTCCTAAACTAAGGGATTTTAGAGCTTAGCACTCTTTTCTAAGTGCTATCTCAGTGCAGGAAACCAAAATTCTCAAAGTAGTCTTCATTCAGGAAGTAATTCACTGAATGGCAGGCTCTCACCCAATCCACGGTTACATATCTAACTCAGTCAACAATCCCACCACCTTAAAAATTATTCCAGGTAGAACACTAGTATCCAGCATTCAGTCATAAAAGTGGCCTGTCATTTTTTTCATCTTGGGTTACTCAATCAGCCAAAGAGCTACCATTTATTGCATCACTAGTATAAAGACACAGGGAAGAACATCTAAAATCATTAAGAGTTCTCTCCTTGGCCAGGCTCAGTGGCTCAGCCTGTAATCCCAGCACTTTGGGAGGCCAAGGCAAGTGGACTGCCTGAGCCTGTAGGTTTGAGACGAGCCGGGGCAACTTGGCAAGACCTCATCTCTACAATAAATCAAAAATTAGCCAGGAGTGGTAGCACACACCGATAGTTCCGGCTACTTGGAAGGCTGCGGCGGAAGGATCACCGGGGTCCAGCAGGTCAACACTGGGGTGGCCGTCAGTGTGCTACTGCACCCCAGCCTGGGTGATGGAGTAAGACTCCAACTCAAAAAAAAAGAAAGTTCTCTTCTTAAAAAGTTAAGGTGCAATCTGGCTCCTTGAGAATTCACAGCATAAGTTAACTGAAACACATGCTCAACTGCTATTTCATTATTTTTAAGATATCTTAATATGAAAAAGAGAAAGTTATTACATACGGGGTCAAACACCGAAAAACAATTGTACTAACTTCCTTGGTGGCTTTTCTCAACCTCACCAGTATGATAAGTGGTTACACAAGATTTCTTTCAAAGCCAACAGTACAGAGTTTTGGCGGGCAGATCCTTAAGTACAAGATGTACATCGCCTTGTTTTAATAAAGGAGGACAGAAAAATAATTGGAGGAGGAAATGACCTCAGATTCAACCCCGTGAGGACTTAGTCAATAGGTTGGATGGTACCACAGGATCCCTCACACTGATCGGAGGAGGGTAAGACAGTCAACAGTTTACACTACTGGGTTTTTTTTCTTTCTTTCTTTTTTGTTTAGAGACAAGGTCTCACCAAGTTGCCCAGGCAGGTCTCGAACCTGTGGGCTCAGGCAATCTTCTCGTCTCTGCCTCCCAAAGTGCTGAGATTACAGGCATGAGCCACTGCACCCGGCAATATTACTGTTTTTTTGGGGGGGGATTACTTTTTATTTTTACTTTTTAGAGATGGAGTCTCACTTATGTTGTTCATGCTGGTCATGAACTTTACTGGCCTCAAGTGATCCTCCTACCTCAGCAATTCCAGTAGCCCAGATTTTTTTTTTAAATTAAAATCAAAACCCGTTTTGCATTAATGCAAACACTAATCAAAACTTTAAACCCACTTGTATAGAAGACAGTACATAAGGCCTGACCTGGGTCATACTGAATCTTCTTAGCTTAAAACTGGTCATCTAATTTTTTTTGCAAATGAATAAAGAAAACAGAAGAGGGAATAAGTGGGGAGATAGGTTTTTCTGTTTTCTATTTGTTTTGGAAACAAACCTCTTACACAATGTTGCTACATTTAAATGCAAATCCCCCCCCACCAGTGTGCTGCCATAGGCAGGCCTCTCACCACTTCTGCTCCATCCCTACAAACAAGGCTTTAAGCTTTACCTCCCACCCTGCAAAGTCAGGTGCTTCCAACAGGTGTGGGAACCTGGCTGTTTGTAGTTTTGCCAGTTTGGGGGTGGGGTGGGGCCCTGTCACAGGAGGAGTATTATTACTTGTCACCTAGATACAACCTTGGAAGTTTACTGCTCTAGCTGATCTGTTCTTCAGGGGCATATTATTGTTTAATAAAGACCTTGGCTGCCTCTCCTCAACAACCTATATAAAGATAACGATCTTGGTACTGGATGGGAAGGGCTGGAAGCTCATAGATGTTCTACTGGGGTGGCAGACAGCAGAGGCTTCATGTTCAGGACTAGGTGGAAGTAGGTGGAAATAAACACTAACTCTATTCTTCACATTTGAAAGACAATCCCTTCCACCTACTGAAGGCATAGAGAAACGGGCAAGCTCGCCTGGGGTTGGTAGGAGGATAACTGGCAATACCAAAATCTGAAGTATGTATTTCCTCCATCTACCAGTCACACCTAGAGATATTTGTTTTCTACAAATGCTTGCGCAAGAACACAAAGACATACAGGATGTGCACTATAGATTTTTTTTTTTTTTTTTGAGTTGGAGTCTCACTCTGTCGCCCAGACTGGAGTGCAGTGGCCGCTCCCGGCCACCGCAGCCTCGACCTGCTGGGCTCCGGCGATCCTTCCGCCTCAGCCTTCCGAGTAGGCAGAACTACAGGCGCGCGGTATCATGCCCGGCTGATTTTTTTATTTATTGTAGAGATGAGGTCTCGCTGCCCAGGCGGGTCTCGAACCCGTGGGCTCAGGCAATCCACTCACCTCAGCCTCCCAAAGGCGCGGGATATAGATTTTTAAAATAACTGTCTTGGCTGGGCTAGGTGGCTCAGTGTGTAATCCCAGCACTTTGGGAGGCTGAGGTGAATGGTTTGCCTGAACTCACAGGTTTGAGACCCATCCGGGCAACTTGGCAAGACCTTGTCTCTACAATAAATAAAAAATTAACTGGGTGTGGTAGTGTGCACCTGTAGTTCTGGCTACTTGGAAGGCAGAGGTGGAAGGATCACTGGAGCCCAGCAGGTCGAGGCTGCGGTGGCCAGGAGCATGCCACTGCACTCAATCTGGGCGACAGAGTGAGAATCTAATTCAAAAAAAAAAAAAAAACAAAGCAAAAACTGTCAAAAAGAGCAGCAAAACAGAAACGATTTGGAATAAAATATATATTCACATAGGCTGATTAATGAAAATATGGTACATCCATATAGAGAAGTATATGTACGCATCAAACAGTATGGGAAACCTGTACCTTATAGGCTCAGGAAGGTGGCTATGTATGTTACTGAATGCAAAATCTCTTATAGAACAGTGCATACAGTTGATGTGATTCTGTGTGTGTGTGTGTGTGTTTAAATGTAAGTAACCACATAAAAAGGTATAGAAAAATATTTTGCAAACTATTAACTGCAATTATCTCAAGGGAGTGGAAGAAAAGACAGGAGACACTTCTACTTCTGTATTTCTGTACTGTTTGTTGGTATCTTGGTTTTTTTCAAATGTGCACCTATCAATTTTGAAAATTTTTAAATTTGAAGAGCATTTCCACTTGAGGGAAAAACACACAATTATTTTTCATTTGATAAGAGAACTGAGGTCCATTTGTGGGCTGAGATGGATGGATAGGAATAAAAAGAGCACTCACTGGAGGAAAGCAAATTATCCTGGGGCAACATAAAAGGCCATATGCGCCTGCTGTCTTCAATGAGTACTTTAAAATAAATAAAATGCCAACCTGAATTTTCATGTCTTTCTTCTGGGGAATAATGAATCAATATTTAACCTTACATAACATCTATAGGCATAACACAGCAAACAAACATTAATACTTCCTTTCAATAGATGAGGACACTGAGGATATTAGTTTAAAAAATAAGTGACATTCACTGAAGGGACACTGAGGTCTCCAGGATGTCAGGGGAGTGGTTTTCAAGTCATGTTCCCAGCAAGATGCAAGAGGAGCAAGGTAGAAGCCCAGCAGCCAGGCTCCAAGTCCCAGCTCACCTGCACTTGGGTCAGAAAAGCTCCCGTTTCATGCCCTTTATGTACTGGGCTTCCACCTCAAATTTCGTCTACAGGAATAGCAAATTCCATTCTAAAAACAGTTTTCTAATTGTTATACTAAACAATAGAAAATGAGGATAGGTGCAGGAGAAGTTTACAGTTTACTGATACCAGCCTCATCAGCAGGTCATTATACTGCATGGGGACAGGTGGCAACAGAGAGAGCTGAGCAACTGAGCAAAGCACTGTGGGACCAACCAACCAGAGGTCGTCAGAGTTGAAGTCTCAGCCCAGGTGACATCGCCAATCAGCTGCAGGGATAAGTTCAGAGCCCAGTGGGGATTGATCCACCAGTGCCTCCGTTATTCAAGTAGGAAGGGCTCTGGAAGTGGTCCTAAATAATGGAGAAATTATTTTTTGTGTTTTTTGCTTTTGTTTTTTGAGTCGGGGTCTCACTCTATCACACAGCCTGGAGTACTGTGGCACAATTATGGCTCACCTCAGCCTTGACCTGGATTCAGGCAATCCTTCTGCCTCAGCCTCCTCAGCTGGGACTACAGGCATGTGCCACCATGCCCTGGTAACTTTTTTGGTTTTTTTTGTAGAGATGAGATCTCTCTATGTAGCCTAGATTGGTCTTGAGCTCCTGGGCTAAAGCGATCCTTCACCTCAGTCTCCCAAGGTGTTGGGACTACAGGCTGTAGCACACTACTACACCTGACTAATTTATGAGGAGGAATTAAATTATCACCTCCCATGGTCAGGGTTTATTGAAAGCTTTCTGGGACCAGGTAATCTTCTAAACACTTCACTAAAACTCATTTAATCCTCATAATAAGTGTGAAGCAGGTACTTTCATCATCAAACATATTCTTTTTTTTTGAGTTGGAGTCTCACTCTGTCGCTCAGACTGGAGTGCAGTGGCCGCTCCCGGCCACCACAGCCTCGACCTGCTGGGCTCCGGCAATCCTTCTGCCTCAGCCTTCCGAGTAGCCGGAATTACAGGCATGCGCTACCACGCCCGGCTGAATTTTTGATTTATTGTAGAGATGAGGTCTCGCTGCCCAGGCGGGTCTCGAACCCGCGGGCTCAGGCAATCCACTTACCTCAGCCTCCCAAGGGCGCGGGATTACAGGCTGAGCCACCGAGCCCGGCAACATATTCTACATAAGGGCAAACTCAAGCCTAGAGAGCTTCAGTGATTTGCCCACAGTCACAAAGCAAGCACAGTTCCACGAGTCTGACACCACAGCCCTCACTACCCTAAACAGAGTTCTATACTAGCAAGGACCTTAGGCCTGAATGCAAGTTTCCCCCCACCTAAAGGGAACACACACTGAACTGAATTTCTTAAAGTATCCTGTAACCCTAAATTCTGACAATTCCCGCCGGGCTCAGTGGCTCAGCCTGTAATCCCACGCCTTTGGGAGGCTGAGGTGAGTGGATTGCCTGAGCCCGCGGGTTCGAGACCTCATCTCTATAATAAATCAAAAAATCAGCCAGGCGCAGTAGCGCGTGCCTGTAATTCCGGCTACTCGGAAGGATCGCTGGAGCCCAGCAGGCGAGGCTGTGGTGGCCACTCCAGTCTGGGCGACAGAGTGAGACTCCAACTCAAAAAAAAAAGTTCCGACAATTTCAAAACTGGGAGTTTCACATAATCCAGTACAGATGCACTCATCAGAAAGAATCCTCCATATTCTTAAATGTTCTTTCAATTCCATCAGGCTCTCTCTTCTAGTCCCATCAAGGAGGGTGCTCCTCTCCCCTGCCTGACACCTGAGCGGAGTGCAATTCACCTTGCTACATCAAGGAGTCCTTGCTCTCACACACTGGACCAGACCCAAGTTCAACATCTTCCTTTTGAAGTGTCACCTTTAGCCACAGCTAAACATCCCTTACTCTCTCTCATCCCAAACCCCCATTCAAATGCTTTCTTTGACCCTAGAACCAGTGAACCAAGAAAACTAGTTTTGTAATTGCTTTGCCATCATGTCTTCTAACAAACAGATGAAACAGTTTACCACTGCATCTGTTTTTTTAAAAGCACCAGTGTCAACTCAAGACTTTGAGCAAGTTCAAGTTACACATAACCAGACTTCCAGATGTGTTTCTCCTTCACCTTGGTTTCCAAAGCTGCTCTGTTCTTGCCCTGATAATTACAGGTACCTCACGCCCCCAACGATGGCACAGCACGTCCACAGCCAGGGAGAGTGAAGAGCTTGCTGTCTGGCAAGGGTAAAATTCTTCAATAGGATGTGGAGGCAAGCAGAGTCATTAATTAATAAAAAGTATAGCTTGGGGTAATTAGCAGTAGCAACAGAAATGTTTAGCTGAGCTTCCTCTTTTTATCTCGGGGCAGTTCCTATGGACAGATGCTCAAGATTAATGAAGTTTAATGAGACCTGCAGCAGCTGGCTAATTAGTCAGTGAGGAGGAAGCAGTAACGACAAGGGAAAAAGGTTTTTGCTCCTGTTATTAGCTCAGGCCTGGAACAGTTTTTAGACTGTGGGCTGGACTTTCAGCCTCAAAATGGTTCCAGGCAAATAAAAGTGCCCCCCCCCCAAAAAAGCAAAGAAACGAAGGCATGAAGGCTAAATGCTGGAATCCCCAGCCTGGAAGGAGTTACTGCAAAAGCCCAGAGGCAGCAGCAGCTCAATCCAGCCATGATTCCCTCAAAGGCAACACCGAATTCCGTCAGTGCCAAAGGACACCATGTCCTGGGCAAGCTGGATAGTCAATATCTTGTGTCTCACAAAAGCCCTTACGGAGAATTCGCGATTGGGAGCGTCGCCCACCCCTCAACACGAAGCATATGCAAAGGGTCACTACAAAGGAGGAACAAAATGAATGCCTGTGCACAAGCCCACTGCTCGCCACGCTGCACTTGTATTACCATTACCTTTGCTGTTAGTTAGCTTGGGTTAGCCATTCCACAATGTATATATTTCAAAACAACATGTTGTAAGTGATATAGAACTTTTAGCTGTCAAAAAAATAAAATTTTTAACAATTTTCATGTGTGTGTCTCTCATTCTGGCTCCCCCAGGCCTATACTTTTAGAAGTGCACAGTAGAAACACAAATCCTCTCAGAATCAACTAGTTACTACTGGCAAGTTTTTTTTGAGTTGGAGTCTCACTCCATCGCCCAGGCTGGAGTACAGTGGCACGTTCACAGCCACCCCAGCATCGACCTGCTGGGCTCAGGCAATCCTTCCACCTCAGCCTTACAAGTAGCCGGAACTACAGGCACACACTACCATGCCCGGCTAATTTTAAAAAATTTATTGTAGAGATGAGGTCTTGCCAAGTTACCCAGCCTGTTCTCGAACCTGTGGGCTGGGATTACATGCCTGGCCACCACTGGCAATTTTAAACTACTCATTCTGTTAACAAACAATGTGAGAGGGAAGATTTTTTTGTTAAAGGCTGAGAATATGAATATAGTACGAATAAAACTCCCCAATACACACAGGCGCGCATATGCGCGCGCACACACACAAATAAGCAGCTGGTGACAATACTACTGATCCTCCCAATTCACAAGGTCTATGCACTGAACTGTAGTCCCAATAATGCTCTTTATGTATTCAAGAAACAGACTATAAGAGCCAGTGCAGACACACAAAATGAAGGGTGCCCAGGCAGGGTAGCTAGAAGCCTCTAGAGGTTCCTGGTTTACTAGGAGCTTCAGTTGCTTTTTAATTTCACTTATAGTCCATTCTACCTTCAACCTTTACTACTCAACACACCACCAAGAAACAAAATCTCCTCATATATAAAGTCAACCCACAGTAACCTTCAAGTGGGTTCTACTTTAAAGAAAAACAGCCTCATAGCCACTGCTGTCATGAAGAGGACATTCTAGGTTTCTGTCTGTCTTCCCCACGGGCGCCAGAGGCTGTCAGAACCAGCCTGGAAACCTCTCTCCTATATGGCCTCACTGTAAATGAAAATAGTCCCCTGTTAATTATTTACACAGAAAAGGTCACACAGGTTTGTCCTAACAATAGCAGAGAGCAGTTCTCATCTGCAGGTTTTACTCTGGAAAAGGAGAAAAGAAACACCCATTCAAGTTCAGCACAGAGGTCCACAGTCAATAGTTAATTGCTGGAGGCTATTTACTCTTAGGATCTCCCTGTCACATTGTACTTTCTGGCAAGGCCTGAAAACAATAGAGTCATTTTAGTCTTTTAATGCATTGGCTAAAACCGGTTCCTACATTCTCATTAGTTCTCGTAAAACTTACATCATACCTAAACCCAGAGGTCAACAGGCAGGAGTTAGGGACTCACAGAGGCACTTTTCACAGCCCCGTGCATCAGATCTATCTTCCCACTTCAAAAACAGGACCAGTCAGCAACACTGAGTTCCCTGAATGTGTTTCAGTTAGGTGAGGATCTCGTCTGTCCATAGTTTGGGTATTAAGAGAGCAGGAGAGTAAGTAAGAAGCAAGCAGGACATGTGCTTACCACACTAATGCTACTATACAGAGATGAAGTGCCCCTAAAGGGTGCCACGGTCTCTATAAATGAAATGTGAAAGATACACAGTGTAGGTGTTGCCAGAAATTTTTGGTATGTGACATTCTGTGGTTTACCCAATTAACGGCCACACACTGTCATCTCACAGAGTCAATCTTAAAAGATGGTGGCTGATAACTTGGAACTGTATGCTCTACTGTATTGATACTCTTAACTGAGGGGAGCCACAGGTCAAATGGAAGCTGTTATATAATCTATTCTATGTGCCGCTGGTCACATCTCTTTCTACATTTTAAGCACATTGTGTCTCAAAGTAGAGGTAAATGAGAGCACCAGAGTGATATAAATTCATAATAAGTTTCATTCTCAAAAGAACAAAATGGAAGTATATAACATACACATTCATACAAGAGGATGTCTCTAGATCACCTCAAAAGAAAACTTCTAGGGAAAAGGCATACAGCAGTGACATGGCACCTTTCAGTCTAGCAATGTCAGGCCTTCCTAGGAAAGGTACACACACACTTTTCTGGACAAAGAGGGCAGAGAAGTAAACAAACCCAGCATTCACCAACGCAACAATCCCAAGAGGAGTCCTGCGATTCTGGACTCTCTGAGCAACAGACTTCACACACACACACACACCACCAGGAGATGATTGTCCAGGCCAGATTAAATCACTTCTGGAACTAGGCAGGGTGTAAATAATAAACAATTTGCTTCTCTTGATGTCAAATATGGAACATAATTAAGCAGCAAGCAAAATTAAGTTTGTGATTTTAGGGTATAATAGGTAAGGAGAAACCGGTGGCCCTCTGAAAACTGTCTAGATCTGCCAAGGGAAGACCCAAAAGGTGGCCTGGAAAGAATATACAAACAGCAGCTGAAAGTCTTCACTTATGCTTGGCAGCAGCAGCCAACCAAAAACAGGGATTATCTGTTTTATTCACACATGGCCATCACAGAACAAAAGGCCACTTTGCCTAAATATACCAACAAATGCTCAAGCAGATGAAAGTATTTAAAGTCAAGAAAAATCAAACTCCAAGAATCTGAACATAAGATGTGGTTTTTTGGTCCAACTCCATGCTCCTAGTAATGCCATCACCTTTGAAAACTGCTTTAGGGTTGCTTTCTGTCTAGCCAGTGCCCAGTGCCTCAGCAGTGAACACTACACTTTTAACTCCCAAATGCAAGTTCAGTCCCAGGACCCTTCATTCCAGATTCTCATGGGTACATTACAAATAATTTTGCATACTGCAAAAATACAAATCAAGAGAGTGTGTACTGTCAGCTGAATCGCTTTGAATTTGGAATCAACAAAGTAAACTACCATCAAAGGAAAGGGAATAAAGTCTTCCAAGATTAGGCAAGGCTTGAACTTCACCTTGCATTCACCATGCTGCCCTTTGCTACCACCACCAATTAAGAGTGAGAGTCTTAGCAAATCCTTTCAGGTTGGAAAAGGATCAGGAATTTCCACTTCTCAGCAATTGCTTTCACCAAGACAGGTTTCCCAGGTCCTAAAAAAAAAGGTTAATCTGAGATCTACATAAGCATGAGGGAAATGCCCCTGAATGGTTGAGAACGCAGAGCCTGGAAACAGACAGCCTGGACTGGAATTCCAGCTTCACTTATAAGTTAAATGTCCTTGGGCAAAGCATCCTTTGTACCTCAGTTTCCTCATCCTCAAAATGGAGATAATATTTATTGTTAAGTCAGTAGGCTGAGTTGGTGGCATGGGTGTGCAAAGAATTGCACACAAATTAGATTACAAAAAGAAAAAGTTTACTTAGAAAGTAGATCAGAGAAAAAAGCATGGATCCATCTCTCCAATATTGGAGAGGAGTCCAGATGCTTAAGGAACATTTGGTAGCAAATGTTTGAGATTGAAAGCTTTTAAAGCTTTTTTTGGGTGGGGAAGCATTCACAGAAACCGACATGGTGATGGGGTCTGTTTCTCCCATCTCTGACAACAGGATAGATGGGTGGGTCAGTCACGAGAACATAGACAAATGTAGGCCAGTAGCTGGTTGGGTGGGTCAGTCCCAGGTAACTAACCACATAGATGAGAAGAGTTAGGCGGTAAATAAAAGACAAATTCTTGGGAGATGTTTTGTTTTGTTTTTTTTAGTTGGAGTCTCATTCTGTCACCCAGGCTGGAGTGCAGTGGCACACTATGGCCACCGCAGGCTCAACCTGCTGGGTTCAGGTGATCCTTCCGCCTCAGCCTTCCAAATAGCTGGAACTACAGGCGCTCGCCACCACACCCAGCTAATTTTTCGGTTTATTGTAGAGATGAGGTCTTGCCGTGTTTCCCAGGTTGTTACAAACCCTGGACTCAGGCAACCCTCTTGCCTCCACCTCCCAAAGTGCTGGGATTACAGGTGTGAGCCATGATGTTAATCTTAATGTCGCTCTTAATGTCTTGAGATGTTAATATTAATGTCTCAGGACTCGCCCAGGGTTCCAGGAAAGGATTATTGTCATGTATGAGCTTAAGGTGACCAGAAAAAACTCCATTTTGGGTGCTGTCCTTTCACTTGTCTCACAGGGATGTTGTGAGGAGCCTATGAATCAATATTGCAAAGTACAATGAACAGCGCTTGCACAAGGTGACAAGGTGACTAGCAAGAAGTCTTAGCTGCTGTTACTGTGAACCACCATCACCACTACCTATGCTAGGCTAGAGTTTAGGTAGAAACCTACTTTCCTTCTCTCTATGCGTGAGAATATATATACCTTCTCTTTTGCTTTCCTTCTCTTTGACAGTCCATTAGTTTCCCCCAAAAGACTGATTCTGTGAACCCAGTGAGGCAAAAGGAAAAAATGCTTACATTTTAGCAGCGGGTATCTACCCAGCAGAACCTTGGAGGAGCACTCAGTAAAATGAAAGTGACCACAGGCTGGGTGCCGTGGCTCACGCCTATAATCCCAGCACTTTGGGAGACCAAGATGAGAGGATTGCCTGAGCCCATGGGTTCAAGACCAGTCTGGGTAACTTGGAGAGACCTTGTCTCTACAATTAAAAAAATAATAATAGTTAGCTGAGTGTGGTGGCATGTGCCTGTAGTCCCAGCTACGTAGAAGGCTGAGCCTAGCAGGCCGAGGATGTGGTGGCCATAAGCGTGCCACTGCATATTCCAGCCTGGGTAGCAGAGTGAGACTCCAACTCAAAAGAAAACAAGAAAGAAAGTGACCATGGTGTGGTCATGCATTTATCTGCAGGGACCTTCAAATCTGTATCAGATGTCTATAATACAAGTCTAACAGGTGAGAGAACCAGAAGCAAGGCATTTGCCCAAGGTCATTTCACCAACACCAGCTGCCAAGCAGCACCTGATGCCTTGAAGCTGAGACAAGAGTAGCTGGACGCTGGCTGACAAAAAGGAGGCAAACCCCTCAACTAATAATGAGCACTAAGAATTGAAATAGAAGAGGTAAATGCACATCCCTTCCCCAGGTAGACTTCTAGCCATTCCCCCAATGTGCTCCACAGTTTCATGACTCCCTCTGGTCATATCCCACTCCCACCCCAAAGCACCCTTCATCTCATAATCGAATCCTGGCCATAGTTAAAGTTGCAGTTCAAATGTCAATTTCTCCAAAATGTCTCTCCCACCTCCCACAAGCAAATAATTTTATTTGCATGTCTTGAAACACTTTCTACCTACCTAGTATTTCCTTTTAGAATGGATTTTGAGACAGTGTTTGTCCCTAACAGGCCTGTGTTTCCAGTATGCTCAAGACTAGAGCCTTGAAACCCACCTGCATGAAAAGGGGGGTGGATTCAATGGCTCCTTCATACATCTTAAAAGCTATTAGCATGTTCTACAAAATGATCTGCCTTTATTCATTTTTGCTTGCTTTCTATTTTAGAGTTGTGGGGCACATAAGAGAGTTGTTACATAAGTAAACTGCATGCAGGCGAGGTTTGGGCTTCTAGGGAGCGCTCTCTCCCCCAGTAGTGAACACGGTACCCAATGGATGGCTATGCGCCTCTTATCCCTCTTCCCTCTCTCCCTCCTTTAGCAGTGCCCAGCATTCGTTATTCCCACCTTTGCGCAGAACTCATTCTTAGCAAATTAGGAGGCACGTGCTAATCTTCTCCCACAGCCAGTATGCCATGGTGTATCACCAAGAGCACATTACAAACAACTGGCTTCCAGGCTTTGTCAGGTGAGTTTGGAGGACAGGTTCTACTTCTTCACCAAAATACTAGAGAGTAAAGAAATTGAAGCAACAACCAGAGCCAACAGCTATTTGCCCAGGCCTATATACACCTGCCATCAATGTTCCAGCTTTAAGCCATTAATTGAGCCAAAATAGCAGCAGGAAGAAGAGGCAGATCTGGGGGATTACAGGACTAAAAAACAGACCATCACCCTTACCCACCTTTCCCCCAACTCTGCTGCCATAACTGAATCAAATTGAGAGCATGGTACCAACTTGGTACCATAAACTGTACCAAATTCTGGGCGCTGCCCTGAGTACCCACCCAGACATGTTTATGATACAGGTTGATTCCTGTCTCAGGAGAAAGGAAGAAAGACAAGGTTCTCACGGCTGCCTAAGCAGAGGCATGTTGGGTATGTACAAATGTGTACATATTTCCCCTCTCCTGTTGGTTCAGAGGCTTGTGGACACATTCATATGAGTCCTTAATACCTTGAAGTGAGCCGTCATGGAGTCTGGCTGCCACTGAGTCACTGCTTCATTGCATCACAAAGATATTTGCTATACCTCATAAGCAACTCAAAATCCAGAGTCCTCACAGTCACTAGCAGTGGTTCTATAGCCATGTCTCTATGCACAAGAAGATCCTGATATGCTAATGTTCAACATCACCTGAATTTAAACTATGGCTGAAGGTATATCCCCCCAGTATACCCTAACTGCTGTTACCAAAATACCCTAACTATATCTACATGTGGGTAGATGTCATTTCTATCTTTCAAGATAGGCAGATGTGGTATTCCTCCCAACAATATCAATAAAAAGCAAATTAGCAGACTGCATTTTTTTAAAGATGTGGGGTACAAGTAAGGATTGGGTACATAAGTGGCTTACATACAGATGAAGTTTGGGCCTCCCAATGGCCCTCACTTCGCCTGGATTAAGATCAGGCATCCTTATGGATGTTATGTGTGCCCCCATACCCAGCAGTGTCCTGCTACTGCCATTCTCTTTCCTGCAGTATTATACTAGATGTTCAGGGCCCACTCATGAGAAAGAATACGTGGTACTCAGTTTTTTGTTTTTGTGATAGATCACTGAGTATGACAGACTCTAAATTCATCCAAGGTGTTGTAAAGTCCATAATTTTGTCCTTCTTTATGGCTGCTTAATATTCCATTTGTGCATATGTGCCACATTTTAAAAAATCCAGTCCACTTCTGATAAGCAGCACAGTTGGTTACACATTTTCGCTATCATGAATAGAGACTGCATTTTTTTTTATTTTTTGTTTTTTGAGTTGGAGTCTCACTCTGTTGCTCAGACTGAAGTACTGTGGCACGTTCCTGGCCACTGCAGCCTCGACCTGCTGGACTCCGGCGATCCTTCCGCCTCAGCCTTCCAAGTAGCTGGAACTACAGGCACGTGCTATCACGCCCGGCTGATTTTTTATTTATTGTAGAGACCTGCCAAGTTGCCCAGGCAGGTCTCAAACCCACGGGTTCAGGCAATCCACTCGCCTCGGTCTCCCGAAGTGTTGGGATTACAGACTGCCACCAAGCCCAGCCCAAGACGGCATCTTCTTAATGGAACGATTTACTCATCAATACCAAGAGTCTTACCAGAAACTGGTATTAGAGAAACCTAATTGGTAAGCCTTCCATTTTTCAGCTGTGTCTTCAATCTGTCACTAGGATAGGTGTGATACTTAAACCCCATGAATCTGGCTGAATCACTAATGAGAATGATCAAATACACAACGCTCTGAGTTTAAAACAAAAATTAAAATCGGCACAATCTACCCAAGTGCTGATGGATGTGCACACCACTTCAGACAAAGCACACGCTTCTAAGTTCACAGAAATGTTGAAAATGGCCCTTCTTCACAGTTGCCCATTGTGTCACTCGCTGACTCAATGATGCTGCCACCTCAATTCACCTTTCTGGTCCTCGGGTTGCTCGACCCATAGAGCAGATATGATAGCCCCTACCTCTCAGGGTTACTGAAGGAATAAGTAATATGTGCAAGAGGGTGCTTGGTTTACACCTGGCTCACACTGAAAAGCCCCAAAAATGTTTCACAAAAGTCATGTTCAATGCAGGAGAAAGAAATTTGAGATTTAACTTTTACACTACAGGCATCAGCAGGTGCATAAGCAATGTGGTGGAAAGGGTGTGACCTCAGATTCCAAACCAGACTGCACCGACCTGGGCCCTCACAGGATCACTGGTTCAACACGTGGCTGACTCCAGCATGACCCGTCCTAAACACAGGGCTGGCACGGAATGCCTTGAGAGCAGCAGCTTATAAGCAACTGATGGGCTTTCCGACTCTGGGTGAGAAGAGCAAACCTCCAGAGAAGGAGAGAGGAAACCACATCATAAACATCACCACTCTCAGCGGAGGTTGCTTACTGAGCAGCTGGGACTGGGGAAGCTGCTTCAAAACAGACTCGAAACTATGAAGGCTGCTGCTAGAAGACTTTGGTCCAACTGCTCCTTCCACACCCAGTCACATTAAATGCTCCCAAGAAGATAACTATCTCTGGGGAAGCAGGGTGAAGTAATGGTTTAATGCTAGGGCTTTGTGAACAGACAGCCAGGTGTGAAGGCCAGCTCCATGTAATAGGTATGACACTCAGCAAGTTACTTCATCTCTCCAAGCCTTGTTTTCCTCATCTGTAAACAGAGATAACTCCTGACCCTATCTCTAGCAGTCTTCTGATTACGAAAGAGATAATGCATACAATAAATAGCACAGTCTGGTGTTCCATAAATGTTGGTTGTTGTTACTGGAAAGGTGTCTGTTTCCTTCATCAGACACACACCAGCCCAACTGAGTGGCCCTGAGAACAAAGACAGCCTTGATACTTGTTTCCCCCCATAAAAATTTATTGGGTTTGATTGTGTTTATTTTTCATAGGGGTATACATTATTGTAACTGATTCTCACAGCAATCCAGGAGTGGGGAGGACAGGTGTTCTCCATTTTGCAAGTATATAAAGCACCCTCCCTTCCTTAAATATACCCGTTCAGATCCTTTTACAATACCCAGGGCTGCTTTCCTGTCTCGTGATTTGTTTGTGGGCTTTTTGAGGGCAAGGATAGCCCTAAGTGCCTAGCAGCAGACAGAATCCCTCCATAGGCTGAACATTAAAAGGAGGCTGAGTCAATGTTAAGAGTCATAATTATTCTAATGGTCAGGTCTCCTAGTCAAACAGGAGTTTTGTTAGTCTTTAACATGGGAAACTTTAGTAAATGAGTTACACTGCGAGTTCCCACTGGGGGAGGAGGAACAAAGAGAGAAGATCCCAAATCAACTGCTGAATCAACACATGACCTGTGCCTCCCTTTCCTCTTCCAGAAACACTGAGCAGAGGAACTGTTCCTTATCAAGTGAAGAGGGAGCAAGAATCAATGACATAATTAATGTTTGTAGGCAACTATGAGCTCATAGGGAAATGAGGTAAGAAAGGTCGTTTCAGAATCACTTGATGACAGCTACGGCTGAGATGAGTATCTGGTGGGATCTGGACCCACCTTCCCTCTAACTCCCAGTACACTGTGGCAAACACTAATCAAGGCAGAGCCCCTTCCCACTAGCAGTGTTCCTGAGGCTCAAACCCGGCGGTTCACAGGGCTCCAGTGTCCCTCCCTCATCTTCAGTCCTCTCTCTTTTCAAACACCCACCTCAACTCACTAACCTAATAGACTGCAGTATGTGGTTCTGTGGCCAAGAACTCCTAGCCAAGCTGGTTATAGGCAAGCCCAATGCTGAATGACTATGACTTCCAAAAATTGCTTCCTTGTGTATCGAGGAAAAAATAACCTCCCGTCTCAAAATTGAAATCATATACGTATATTTGCAGAGGAAAAACAAAGATTCTTTTTTAAGGGGGTGGGGATTAGGAGGCGCCAAGGGTTGGGAAGTAGTTCATGGGCCAAAATTTCTTTTCTTTTAGCTATTTCTTCAGTTTAAAAGGCAAAGTTTGCACATTAATATGTACGTTATCTAAGTTTCTGAGGCCCTACCCCTATTTGCTCAGTGTGATTTAACTGCCTGGCTTCTAGAAAAGCATTACTCATGCTGTTATCTCTGTAAGCAAAGACCCATTACAAAAGTTGTGTTCATTTTATGGTCATACACTATAAAAGCCTGAATAGCTACCACACCTAGAAGAATGGCTATCAATTTCCTGGGGCTCATTTTTACTATGTAACTAGATGTTATTAGTGTAACCCTAAAACTTTCTCCTGGCCCAACTATTTTTGCCCTATTCCACACAAAAGGAAAAAAAAAAGGACAATGTGATGTCTGCTTCTATCTCGCACTTCAGAACTGTAAACTTCCCTCTTCTCTCCTCACCACCAAAGTTAATTCTCAGCAACCTGCAAGAGTTGTAGAGGAAGTCCACAGGTAGGAGGTTTCTACTTCAGAGCTGGGGGTAGAGGCTGCCACTAGGGTCATATTAAATTTCATTTTATAAAAAAAAATTTTTTTTAAAAAAGGATATACATATTGCCCTTGGAGAGAAAATATTTAAACCTTTACTTCCTGAAATGCTTGTTTGCAAAACAGGCCCTCAATAAATATATGCTGAATTGTATTCTCTTTAAAAAAAAAGGGTTCGTGACCCACCTGGGCAGGTAAGACCTCATAAGACCTCATCTCTACAATACATCAAAAATTAGCTGGGCGTGGTAGTGTGCGCCTGTAATTTCAGCTACTCGGAAGGCTGAGACGGAAGGATCGCCGGAGCCCAGCAGGTCGAGGCTGCGGTGGCCGGGAGCGGCCACTGCACTCTAGTCTGGGCGACAGAGTGAGACTCCAACTCAAAAAAAAAGTGGGGGGGGGGGGGAGATAGGCCCAGCCTAAGCCCTTCCTGCAGTTATAGTTTAGCCACATCATAGACAAAATCATTTTCATGAGTGATTCATTCTTTCATTCAACACATCATTTACCAAGTGGCTCTTTTTTCTCAGGGGAGAAGAGGCAACTGGGAGGAAAGACCAGCTAACTCACTTTAAAACAACTATGTGCATATTACTGATTACATTACTTTACTCACTCACTCATGCTTTATTCATGAAACATTTACTGACATGCCATCACTAGGAAGGAATACAGAGATGAACAAATACACACAAACACAGATGCTGTCCTCCTGGGAGTTCACAAATATTCACTGAGTATCAGGCACATAATAAGAGGCATCTTTATATAAAATTGGGGTGAGTCGCCACCCAGCGTGCCTGGGACTGAGGGAGACTCCCCGTATGCGGCATGTTTAATGCTAAAATCCCAAAAAATCTAGCCAACCTGGATGAGTTGGTTACCCTACAAGTACAATTACAATATACCTTATTTAATCCCCACAACTACTCCCAAGGACCATTTATTCTTCCCAGAGGAAGAAAATGAGGCCCAGTGAAGCCGCTGGTGGAGCCAGGATTTGAATGCTGGCTTTTGCGAATCAATCCACGGCCCATATGCTTCCCACCATCCTTGTTTCTGAAATGAGAGAGAAAACGCCCCGCAGTCCTTGCCAGCCTACGCCCCCACCCCCGCCACACCACCACTGCTGGGTTCTGAACTACTTTCCTCCACGACTCCCTTGCCTCTCCACGCCCCACTCTCGACCACAGATTTCGGACAGCTGGGCTTTCATCTGCTTGGTAGTTGTTTCCAGATAGTGTATAATCTCCCTCTGCCACTGCAGGGCTGAATTTTACAGCAAGTCGCTTTAAACCTTTAGAGGAATAAACGTCTCCTTCATTAGAAATCAGGGCACCATTTTCTAGCACCAGAAACACACTTTGCGCTAGACTTTATTCACATCTCAAAGACTATATACACTCAAGCTAGCCATCAACAGGAATTCACTGGCATTTAACAGTTCAACAGACTAGACAGACGTTCAAAAGACACTGCATACTTTAAAACAGACATTCAAAAAATAAACAAATAAAAATAAAATAGACCTTCAAAGATTCTCTTACTTAAGAAACATAATTCAAAATGCTAAGGCAACATTCCACATTTGGTCTTCTACAAACTTGGTTGTAACCACCATTTGCATGTCAATGCCACCAAAATAATATTTATGGTTTTTATAGGATTTCAGGCAAAACATATACACACCCTTGCAACCAGTTTGTGTTTAAAACAATAGCTGACTCCCAAAACTCCATCACAAATGCACCCTTGGTGGGAAGGAGATTCCCCCAAATAATGACACAGCCTATGCAATTTCCTTGCCACCAGGGAAGAACAGAGCCTCTGGACTTTTTATTTATGTTTTGCTCACATTCTTCCTGAATAAAGCATGCCTCAGTGATCCTCAAATTAACTTTCCACTTGCATCATTTCAGCATTAAAAAGGGACTTTAAGGCCAGATCTCTCACAAGGCCTTTGTGAAACCAAATATAGGCCAGCCTGTGTCTCCATGCTGCTGTGATTACTGTATTTGCTACTTAAAGGTCTTGTGCCACTTGAAAATGGGGTTGAGGGAGAGAGAGAAAGGCTGAGAAGGGCCTTTCAAAAGCAAACACAGTGGAGGCATTCAACATAACCATGAAGGGCGGTTAATATTAGTTTGGCTACAGTAGCCCTTGCTGACAAAGGCAGCTCTCTAACAAAGTGCTGGATGCTCTGGCTTCAGCAGTAGCTGTTCCAGATGCTTTTTATGAACCTGGGGAGAGGCACCACCATTATGACCTTCAACCTACATCAAAAGTCACCAGGCCCAAGTGACTGAACTTTGTGTTCTTTCTGAAGGAGAAAGGGAGTGATTCGGTTGGGTGCATTTTCAGGCAAACTAAACACTCTTCTAACAAGCTGAAGGAAACCACACCCAGAACAGGTTTCTGGGGTGGGGGTGGTGATTGAGGCACTCCACTCAAGTTCAAAAGGCTCACCCCTTGCTGGGACCTGCTTAGCCATTTAACCGAGACCTGTAAAAATAATGGCGGCTGTGGATTACTGAGCCCTTACTCTGTACCAGGGACTGTGCCAGTTACCACAGAGAATCTCACCCAATTCTTAGAACATCGAATTCTCAACCCATAGACGAGGAAATAGGCTCAGACTGGTAAATAACTGTCCTGATTTGGAAAGCAAATTGGCAATATTTGGCAAGAAGCATACCAATAATCCACAAAGGAAAAGCTTAAAATGTTAAGCAAAAAATAAAAAGCCAAGACAAAATTGATCTATATCATGATTATAACAGTTTTAAACTACGTGTGTGTATACGTATGAACTGTCAAAATGTTAAAATTTGCTGGACTTGCAGAATCTTGCATGAACTATTATTCAGTTTTTATTTGAGGGTGTCAATACTGTTGTGAAATAATACATTTTTTAAAATTCTGGAGTAATGCAAAGTAACAGCTAGAAATTTAACTTAGTCCATTAATGACTTTCAGTCCTGCCTCTGAAAGAAATCACCTGAGTCACCTCTTGACTACTGCTTTCACTGCCCATGCCCTTTCTGTCTGGAAGGTTCTGGAGTGGTGCCAGTCAAGAACAGAGGTTCCTTATCTCCTCCACACTTTTCTTTCTTCTAAGGGCCACCCGCAAGTTTCAGCAGGTTTTCTTTCTCTTGTACCTAATCAATAACCAGTCATTTTAAAGCTTCAACTGCTGACTCAAAGGAAACGAGCACTTTTTAAGTAACTTTTTTTTCACGTATTTTTTTTTCGAGTCGGAGTCTCACTCTGTTGCACGCTACTCATGGCCACCGTAGCCTTGACCTGAAAAGCTGAGGCGATCGTTCTGCCTCAGCCTTCCAAATAGCTGGAACTACAGGTACGCACCACCATGCCTGGCTAATTTTTTTTTTTTTTAATTGTAGAGACGAGGTCTTGCCAAGTTGCCCAGGTTGGTCTCGAACCTGTGCGCTCAGGCAATTTTCTCACCCCGGACTCCCCAAGTACTGGAATTATAGGCGAGAGCCACTGCGCCCAGCCTTTTTCACATATTTCAAATCCACTTTTAACACCAAAACCTGACAACTGCTAGATAAGGCACTGCATGAAACTACACTGAAATCTAACCAACTTCAAGGAGCACCACATTCATTTAAAATAGGATCATTCTGCTAAGATGAAATGTAGGGGAAGGGGCATACTTTTGCTTTGTTTTTTAAAAAATAGTTTAAGAGTATTTGAAAGGTTTAAGTCATAAAGCAGGCATAGCATAATACATCTCTACTTTCAAGGATACTATACTGAAATTCTGGAAACATTTAGAGAACTGGTCCAGAGAATTTTTCTAATTCCCTATTAATATCAAATGGGTAAATGAAAAGAAACTGTGTTTTTTTAACCTCATAAATTTCTAGAACTCCAGGATTAGCAAGTAGGAAAATCCCAGCCAAATTCTATAAAGACTTACAAAGCCAGGAATTAAAGCAACCATGCTTTAAAACTCTGTAATCTCCTAGAGCAATACTAAACTTTCTTTAATTAACTATCATACCCAAGATTATTTTTATAGTTAGCTAAAATGATGGAGTTTAAAAAAAAACCAAAAAAACAAAAACCTCCTACACTCAGTGGAACTATTTTCTTCCCTGTTCATAGGGATAGGAAGGCAGGCAGAGATGATTTCCAAGGCAGTGCTTCTTTGCTTTTTTCCTTTTGAGTTGAAGTCTCACTCTGTCACCCAGGCTGGGGTGCAGTGACAGGATCACGGCTCACCGCCTCGAACTCCTGAGTTCAGGGGATCCTTCTACCTCAGACTCCTGAGATAGATACGTACCATCACACCTGGCTACCTTTTTTTATTTTTTGTAGAGACGAGATTTTGCTATGTAACCCAGGTTGGTCTTGAACTCCCGGTCTAAGAGGTTCTCCTCCCCCGGCCTCCCAAAATGCTGACACTATAAGTATGAACCACCAAGCCCAGCATGACAGTGCTTCTTAAATTTGAACAAGCATACGAAGCCCTTGGGAATTTTTTTTTAATGAGATTTTTTTTTTTGAGTTGGAGTCTCACTCTGTTGCCCAGACTGGAGTGAAGTGGCATGCTCCCGGCCACCGCAGCCTCAACCTGCTGGGCTCCGGCGATCCTTCCGCCTCAGCCTTCCAAGTAGCTGGAACTACAGGCGTGCGCTACCACGCCCGGCTGATTTTTGATTTATTGTAGAGATGAGGTCTCGCCAAGTTGCCCAGGCGGGTCTCGAACCCGCAGGCTCAGGCAATTCACTCACCTCGGCCTCCCAAAGCACAGGATAACAGGCTGAGCCCACTGAGCCCAACCAAAAGATGAGATTCTGAATCAGCATGTCTAGAGTGGGTCTCAGAAGCATTTCGAACAAATCCCAAATCATCTGACCACACCTCATAGTTCAAAATTCAAGGAGATTATGTTGTTTCTAAGTTTTTCATTCCAGCAAATGAAATACTGGTCTGCTGCCTCTCCGTCTTAACTGTCATCCTCCAAAACAATCTTCATACCCAGGAGATAGAACAGTCTTTCTTTATATTTAAAAAAAATCCAGAACAAATCACTCTCCTACTTAAAATCCTTCAGTAGCTTCCCACTGCCTGACTTACTTCCATACTCCTTAGCCGGACTCTGACTCACAGGGCCTACATTCTTGGTTCCCCATCCTTCTAGCACCCCTCCTACCATCAAGCCTTGCTCTGTACTCTAAGCTCTTGCCACACTGAAGCTGCCTGAAATCCCACTGCCTGGGTTCCTCACTTCTTGCCTGGATCAAGTTTATTTCCCCACTTGATCCTAATTTGTGAGTCAGCTTGGCCCACATTTCAGTACAGTTGAAACACACTCTTCCTAACTAGAGGACAGCTGCCCATGGAAAACCAGGTAATCAATAAACATGTGTTAATAATAAATAGGATAAACAAAAGAGCAAGTACTGTTTTTTTGGGTTTTTTTTTTGAGTTGGAGTCTCACTCTGTCACCCCGGCTGTAGTGCAGTGGAACGCTCATGGCCACCCCAGCATTGACCTGCTGGGCTCTGGCAATCATTCTGCCTCAGCCTTCCAAGTAGCTGGGACTACAAGTGTGCAATACCACACCCAGCTAATTTTTTATTTTTATTGTAGAGATGAGGTCTCGCCAAGCTGCCCAAGCTGGTCTCGAACCCATAGGCTCAAGCAATTCACTCACCTCAGCCTCCCAAAGTGCTGGGATTATAGGCTGAGCCACTGAGCCTGGCCGCAAGTACTGTATTTTTAAGTAAGTTCTTAGTATTTTATTTCTTGGAATTCTTCTTGCTTTAAAGTAGTATAGATTAGGAATCAACAGCTGAGCTTTTAAATGACAGGTCCTCTATACCCATGAAATGACTTAACTGCCAAATTTTTAATTACGTCAGTCTAGCAAATATTAAAGTTAGAAACATTTGTTTTTTTTATAGCTGGGCCTCAGAGTTGATAGAAACTTGTCAGGCAGGAGGGAGAAAAGGCACCAGGATCTAATGGCTGAAATCCACCTGGGTCCTTCTGATGGTGTGCACAAGAGGTGAAGCTATCATAACTGTAAACTTTAAGCTCTGTCACTATGCACATTATTTTACAGATGCACGTTATTTTACAGAAGAAGGTGAAAAGAAAAACAAAACCTGAAGTCCATATCTGAATTGCTGTACCATATTTACTAGTAGTCAACAATACTGGAATCCTCCCAGTTCACTTATATGTAGAAGTTTTCACTAAAAGAAAATATAATCATGGAAAAAAACAGCCATTCTTCATATTTTTAATAGTGCACGAATGTTTTCAAGGAAACTTCATATAGGTTATGGCATTTGCTGACCAGCACAATCCTGTGAGGTAGACCTGGCAGGTATTCAGGTAGAAAGCAGCACAGATGCCTCCCTTCCAGTTGCCAAGATGCTGGGATTTTTGTTTTTTGGGTTAAATCCAATAGATTACTTATTATGAATATAAGTGAAACAAAGCTTGATGCCTCGCTGAACTATCCTCAGAGTCTACACACACTATTATCTTTATCTCTATGTTTTCTAAACTTACATATCTCATTCTACAGTGGCCCTTGTACCAACACAATAGGGAAACTGGCAGGTAACTGACCCCATTCGGCAGATGAGGTGACTGAGACAGAAGTTAAATAGTTTCTCTAATTTAAGCAAGAGAGAGCCAATTCCTGCCTAAGTGTTTTTGCCACTATTATACAAGTTTGTTCCAAAGCATCCTTCCCCCCAATTCCTCATTCTTCAGTAAGATCAGATATAATATCTCCTCCTGTTTGGAAGAAACTCAAGGATTCTGCTCCTCCATGCCCACCAAAAACTTTTGCAAAGATCATACAAGTGATCCGGGAAGGGAGTGTTTCTCAAACTTTGGTGTGCATCAGAACTGCCTGGCAGGCTAGTTAAACACACTTATTGCTAGGTTTCACCCTCAGAGTTTCTGATTCAGTAGAGGAGAAGTGGGAGCCTGAGAATTTACTTTTCTAGCAAATTCCTAGGTCATGCTGATGATGATCTGAGGACCTCATTTTCAGAACCTCATTTTCAGAACCACTGCAATAAGGCAGTCTATAACACTGACTTCATTTATTTTGCTCTTTAACAAATGTTTAGTGGCCTCTGTATGTAAGACAGGCGATATCAGAGTTTAGTCTTTAGGCTCCCAGACTTTACAAAATGTAGGGAAAACAAAGAAACAAAAAGCAGTATTTGCAAAGCGCAGAATAACCAAGTGCTTAAACTTTCAATCTTAAAAGAAGGGAATTCCAGCAGGGATTCTGACCTCTCCTCCCCCTTGGAATGCTTAGAGTAAGTGGCATCGAACTGAACCTCAAGAGAATGATCCTGACACATGAAATGATTCCCAGCAGAAGAAATCAAGGGAGTAGGGTTGCTCAAGGCAGGGAGATGCAAGGTAGGTTTTAGGGATCATGAGTTCCCTGGAGGAGAAGTGTAGCTGGGGCTGAGAAGGCTGGCTGGAGTCAATGCCAACCAAGACAAATCCTGGAAGTTTTCGCATGGGGGAGTGCTCTTACCAGGGCCCAACTTCAGGGAGACTGGGGCAGCTGCATGGGGTCACTTTAGGAAGCCAGGAAAAGAGACTAAAACAGAAAAAGAAGCAGTGAGGATGTGTACAGACACCTTTACAGGCACAGAGGGTAAAAAGAGGTGATGCCATGGAACAGTTGTCCAGAAAGCTTTCTGAACAGCCAGAAAGGTTATATAGTCTCACTCACCTAAGAAAAGTGCTCTCTCTCCTCAAAAGGAGCTATCTACCATTCTCTTCAATATAACTGGTCTCCAAGAGTCCTTTTAATGGTGTTCCCTGTCAAACACTGGACTGAAGACCCCCCAAAATTGGTGTTCTCTTGATTGTCGATATTCCTAGCTCACCAAAAACTGAGAGCAGCCCATGTCCAGAAATCGGAGCAGTTCTCTGAACACATTAATTTTCCATGCCAGCAAAAGGTATTCGTGACGCCTGGGTGTAGTGACCCAGACAAAACCCACGCTCTGTGGTGCTATGGGGGAGCATCAAATGGGGAGGCAGAAAATCTGAGCTCTTTTCAGACAGGTTGGTCTTAATCCAACTCTGTTTCTTTATCTATAAAAAATAAGAGTATCTACCCTCATAGGATTATTAGTACTAAGGAAATACACATTTATTTAGAATTTATTAGAGACTAGATTTCATGCTGAGTACACTGAATAATCTCAGTTATCTAAGCAAGATTATATATGTTAAAGTGCTGTAAACATTGATAATTATTACTACACCATTCAAAAAGAGTGCTAATTCACAACTTCTAAATATTGAGCTGAAAAACAGCTAAACTGGTAAAAGAAGTTCTGGATTTTTGGGGGGAATGACATCCCACAAAGTTGTCTGGGCTTGTAAAAACAACAGTATTGGCAGGTATCCAGACTAAAAAGCTAACTTATTGTGCTTTCATTAAACCCAAAAAACATTATATTAATCTTGCCTCCTCTCATTTCCCCTCTCCACAAATAACCACTTGTCATCCATTATTTTCACTCTTACATTGGGAAACATTTGAAAGCTATTTGAATTTAAGAACGTAAAGGCAAAGTTTCTTCATGACAAACAATTGTAAACCCAGCAATCTTCTTTCTTTAGGCTTAAGAAAGCAAGCAAGCCAAGCGCAGTGGCTCATGCCTATAATCCCAGCACTTTGGAAGGTCAAAGTAAGAGGACTGTCTGAGCCCAAACTTGGCGAGACCTCATCTCTACAACAAATAAAAAAATTAGCTAGACATGGTGGTGCATGCCTGTATTCAGCTACTTGGAAGGCTGAGGCGGAAGGATCACCTGAGCCCAGCAGGTCAAGGTTGCGGTGGTGACTGTGAGCGTACCACTGCACTCCAGCCTGGGCGACAGTGAGACTCCCAACTCAACAACAACAAAAAAAGTAAGCAAGACAAACATTTAGATGGCAGAACAACTGGATATTAACTGAAACTTAAGAATAAATTTTCTTCATGATTTATCGGTTAAAATCAGCACTATTCTTTCGGCAAGAGTTAAAAAATTAAAACAAAAAAGAAATTCTACAAGACACTCTTAGCATGTAATAAACTTGGGAGTAATACATTTCCATGGCCTGAAGCTCTTTTACCTCTAGATCCTAAAAAAGAGCACTTCATAATTCTTCCTGGTACAAATTCATTGAGCTAAAATAGCTAGAGAAAGCACCTTCTCCAGAAATACAGGTGGGGAATGTCAGGGTCAGGTTGCAAAGTAGGCAGAAAAAGTTCATTCTGACATTTTTCAACTAGATCCTGTCTTCATTACAACCTCACTGCTAGACAGCCAAAAAAGTCAGTGCTGGGGGGGGGGGGCGGGCAGGGAGGCAAGAGAGAACCAGGTTAGGACAGACATTTCACAATGGCACCCAGTCATTTTAAAAAATGCGATATTAATATTAATATCTAGAAGTCTGGAAGGACAAAGTTACTGAACAGTGTGCAGCCTGAGTTCACCCATGCTCATGACCCTGGATGAGCTATTTGCCTTTTTTTATTTTCTTACCTCTAAAATGTTGCAGGTATGTTATCAAGACTAGATAAAATGCCATATATAAGCTCTTACTGATGTGTCTGGCACATAATAAGCACTCAACAAAATCTTTTCGCCCACCAACCCCCACAAAGGCAGCAAGGAGAATCTTTATGGAATAGCTGGAATGTAAGCATAGTCCTTAAAAACTGTAAAAAGGATTTCTATAGGAGGTGGAAGGGTGGGGCATTTGAGGCAAAAGGTGGAAGATAAAGGTGAAACCCAAGGCTGGGTTTTAGGATGAGCCGCCTGCCTGCCTGCCTGCCTGCCTGCCTGCCTGCCTGCCTGCCGCCTGGAAGGTTTGACTGGAATGTAAGAGTTGGAATAAGAAGTATGTGGGGTGGGGCCATTTGGGGGAGAGTCTTTGAATGCCAAGCTAGAGTCTGGAATTTCATTTACACAATGGGCTCCAGCAACTGTTTCTGAGTATGAAAGGAGCATGATGAGTATTCTCCTGTAAGGAGTTAAGCCGATGTGAACTGCAGAGAAAGTATCATAAACCTTTCTGTTACTTCAAACACATTTTTCTGAATATGTGAAGTGGAGTTTTGTTGTTTCAGCATTTATCTCTCACTTTAAGAAGAAAAAACGTAGCCGGGCTCGGTGGCTCATCCTGTAATCCCGCGCCTTTGGGAGGCTGAGGTGAGTGGAATGCCTGAGCCCGCGGGTTTGAGACCCGCCTGGGCAGCGAGACCTCATCTCTACAATAACTCAAAAAATCAGCCGGGCATGGTAGCGCATGCCTGTAATTCCGGCTACTTGGAAGGCTGAGGCGGAAGGATCGCTGGAGCCCAGCAGGTCGAGGCTGCGGTGGCCGGGAGCGGCCACTGCACTCCAGTTTGGGTGACAGAGTGAGACTCTAACTCCAAAAAAAAAAAAAAAGAAGAAGAAAAAACGTGAAAACATAAAAAAGAAGACACCTGAACTGATTCGGAGGAAGGTGATAATTTTGCACGTGAAAATCTGAGAAAGAGGCAGGGGTGTGTGTGTTGGTGGCTAACACTGAAGCTGTCAAGAGTTGAAGAAGCGCCTGTCTTCTTAAGCCAGGAGCCTGCGTGTTGATAAAGACCTCACTCTATATCTCTGTCCCTTAAGTCAATGAGGTTTTGTTTTTATCATGTACTTACTGACCCATAAATCTCTACAAAACTATTTTATCTAAACAGACCAGGTTCATTTTAATATCATTCTCTTCTCATTCAGAACATGAAATCTCATTCTATGGTACTTCCCGAAATTTTGGGAAAATATTTGGAAGTAGCAAAAATGCAGAAATAACTCCCCCCAAAAATCACAGCACTCTCAGGCACAGACACAAATGAATAAATTCATATAGAAGACATTAAAAACCCAAAACAAACTCAAAGAAACATTTTGCCAATATTCAGTGATTAAATGCTAGGTATGATTATACTCAGAAGAGCATAAAAAGCAGCCTTGAGGAATATACAAAATTAAATCAGTAGACAGAACCTATGTTATCAAAAATAACTTGATGATTGGAAGAACTGCAAATACTAAAAGAAATACCAAACCAGGGGTGGAAATTCAAGCAAGGTTTTATCAAAATTCTCCTAAGGTTGTTTAAAATGCAATCAGTTCCATTTGTTCCTAAGGACACTGACAAACGTTTGTAATTCAGAGACCCACCATACTTAAAAGTTAATTCACCCTTTCTCAGTTCCTCAACATGGGTGGTTTTCTGTTATAGAAATACCAACGCTAAACTTGTGCAACTCCTAAGCCACAATATTTAGAAATAAGAAAGTTATCTGGAGCTAGATTAGAGGACAAAGGTCATAGAAAAATTTTTTTAAAAGTCACCACACAAAACATGAAGCCCACTCCTTTTGAAGAAGTTTCCTTGAGAAACATGTATTCAGGGACACATGACGATCTTTTCAAAAATTTACGTTTTACGTGGTCCAGAGAGGACAGTTAAGATAATTTCCTGTGTGTAAGCTCCACCCTTCTCAGCGAGCAGTTTTACAACCATCCTCAACCCTTTCAGAATAACAGCCTTTTGTTATGGGTGGGCCTAAGGGTGCATGCCTCCCCACATCTCTTACAATTTCTCCTGGTTTTGCAATTGTTCTGAGATTACAAGGCATGGGCTGAGGAGAGACTGGTGCTGGTTTTAAGGTCCAGTGCTTTCCCCTTGGCGTCATGACACGATAGAGGGGGAGTCTGGGCCACGGGAAGAGCACATACCCAATTCTCAGGCTACTACACAGATCTGGAAAATGAACACCCCATGCCCACAGCTCCTCTGTTCACTACTTGCAAGCTCTTCTTACCTAAGTTTTCAAAAAGGCAAATTTGACCTTCGAAGAGCTCAAGAGTTATAAACCAAAGAGACACAGAACCATTCCCTAGAGCAAACGGAGCTTCCTCTCAGCCAACTGGCCTAGGAATGCAGCACAGCCTAGCAAATGTTTAAAATCACGTCCTGTTCTGCCTCTTGTTTTCCAAAAAAGTGTCATTACTGTCAATTATTTCACAAGACAAATAAACCAGTGAATGAAATATATCCTCCCCCCTTCCAAATGAAAACATTCTAGGACTGAGCTGCTTCCTTCCTCCTCCTCACAGGAACCACATTTGTGGCACTGAAAAGAGTTAAAATAAGAAACACAGTCCTAGAGCCATTCCCAGCCTACTACTGACTGAAAGGTCTTCCAAAAGGAAGGAGTTCCGTTTTCAGTTATAAACCTTTTTCCACTTATAAATTCCGAAACACTGCTGGCCAGGGCCTGCTGCCTGGGCAGGGACAGCCAACCAAAGCCTGCAGGGGCAGACCCGGCCGCAGGAAAACACACAGAACCCTGATGCACACAGAGTGTCTTCTCTCCCTAAAATATGTGCAGTAAAATATTGAACTCATTCAATTATTTGAGCTTAATACAGACAAGAAACCTGTAACTGATCCAACTAATCCAACCCACAGCACTAGAATGACAATAACTGGCTTTCATTATAAATTACATAGCCCACTAAATTGATGGGAAGGCTCTCCCCCAACACAATACATCAAAAAAAAAATTAAAATTAAGCCTCGGAATCAAAACTGTAATTTACCGAAGGCTGAGGAACAAAAAAGACCACTCCCTCCTCCCCTTTGCTATTGTTCTACAGGACTGGGTCTCGAGCAGTGCACTTTACACCTTTAAGGCTTCCCAGAGGTAAGAGGGTGGGGGTTGGGAGCCAGAGACGACCCGGAATCAAATACCTGCATACGAATAGGTCAACATGCATAGATCTACTGAGATGTAAAGTTAGCTAAAAGGAAAAAAAAATGTGTGTGCTGCAGGCAGCGGACACCTGACGGCCAAGAGAGCCAAAAGGGTACTGCAGAGAGAGAGGGACTCCAAATGGTGGCTTTTCTGGAGTGGAGCGTGAGCAACTGCCTCCAAGTCGTGAATGGGGTGCCCGCAGCCAACCAGAGGCTGTGGGGCCGAGCCGAGCGGCCGCCCTTCTTCATTAGGGTCACGTACCATATGGCACAAATAAAGCCTCAAGAAGCCCGTTGGCACGGCCCCAGGCAGGCCCGGCCTTTGGAAGGAGGCTTACCTTGGAGTTGCTTAAATCTCCCTTCCAGCTGGTTGTAGTTGTAAGGCACCTGCCCCGTGTACGCTGGCGACAGCGGCCCGGAGAGGCTAGACGTCCTCTGCAATTCCATTATGCCCGGCGTGACGCCCAGGCGGGCTGCAGCGTGGAAACCCCGCTCCGGCCCCCTCCTACCCCCATCCAACACGCAGCAGCTTCCGCACCGCTCGGCTCCCCGCCCCGGTGAAACGCGCTGGACCTCACGCGAGCCCCATTCCGGTCTGAAAGTCCAGCAGGGCGATCTGATAGGAAGTTGGCCGCAGGAGCGTCCACCTTAGCCCGTGGCGAGGAGTTCTCACTCAGGCATCTAATTCCGTGGAGCTTTCCTTCCTTCTGTGGCCCTTGCCTAGAAGCTCGAAGTCAATGACCGGGGGGCGGAGGGGGGGGGGGGGGC
>NW_007063868.1:485845-488270 GCF_000164805.1 Carlito syrichta | reverse complement strand
TGCGCCGGCGCCCACCACGCGGCGGCGGTCCGGACCCCGGGAGAAAGGAAGGCAGAGTCGCTCGCTGGGCGCCGGGCAGGGCCACGGCCAGGGGACGTGTAAGTTCAGGCTCACTGAAGACTCTTCCTCGGCCGACTTACGCTGCCATCACGGGATGTTAAGCCGGAGGTTTTCTGGGATAACCCTGGCCTTATAATAGTCACTCAACGCTGGAAGATTCGTGAGAGCACCGGCCTGCAAGGCATTGTGGGAGAAAGGTACACAGGTAAACTCCAAGGATCCCCCCGGTCTGCAGGAGTTTGCGATGGGGGCAGGGGAGGGAGAGACCAGAACAGAAATTACCCTCAAATCCTACTTTGATTTGTCAAACAAGGCCTCTAAACTTTTGGCTATCCAAGATTTTAAAACTCTTCTTTTCCCACCAATCTCAACCAAAAATAAAATCCTCTACACAGAAAATAACGTGATCAAAATGCATTCTTGGGAAATAATTGACTCGGCCCCTCCCCCACCCCCTCCTTCCTCGCTAACTAAAACAGGCAGACAACAAATTATACATTTGCTGTTTGCAGTTTGGAGCCCTGCAGCAATACTCAACGAAGGTAATTTCATTCCTAAGGGATTCCAATCTGCACTAAAGAGGTAGGCCCCCACCCCAGGTTCACGTCGGTCCCCAGGGCACTTGTAATTCTAGCAACTGCATCCTGTCCAGGGCTGGAGTTAAAACAAACCCGGAGCCTAGCTAACTGCTCCACTCTGAGCCACCCTCACTCCCTCCATCCACACAACTGGGTTTTTAAGACCTCCACAGTGTCAGCCTTGGCCCAACCAATATGAGAAGACAACATTTCTTATTATCCAAGATGTAGAACATTTTTAAAAGCCCTCTTACTGCCGCCAGTTCACAGTGCTGATGGGAAGCTAGGCGGGAAGGTGGCACAACGCTGGGTCTTGGAAAAAACACTTGACCAAGATTCCCAAGACCTGAGTTTCTAGTCCTAGCCAAGCCTCTTAATCACTCTATGACCTCAGAAGAAATCCTGGATTCTTTCTAAACCTCCGCTGTCAGAATGAGTAATAATTAATGTCACCTCCGCAAGGTCATTGAGAGAATGATGTGAAAATGCCCTAAGTTGTTATACTTTCAAAATTAAGAGTATATTTTTCAAAATGCACCTCTCCTTGTAGTCCACCCTCCCCCACACACACACCAACCACATCAAGATTACAAAGAGAAGAAGAATGGGGAATTGTCTCAATGAAGATTTTTTTTTTTTTTTTTTAAAGAGACAGGGTCTTGCTCCGTCACCCCAGCTGGAGTGCAGTGGTGCAATCATGGCTTGCTGCAGCCTTGAATTCCTGGGCTCAAGCAGTCCTGCCACCTCAGCTTCCTGAGTAGCTGGAACTACAGACACACACCACCATGCCTAATTTTTTTGTTTTTATTTTTGTAGAGACAAGATCTTGCTATTTGCTCAGGCTGGTCCTGAACTCCTGGCCTCAGGTGATCCTTCCCGCCTCAGTGAAGATTTTTTTTTAATAGGCCCTTCTTCCCTGTTAAATATACTGGTGAAGTGCTAAGTCTCTAAGTGTCCAGCTATGACACAGAAAATGAGATTACAAAGTGCTCTGCCAATTTATAACATTTTATTTTAAATCTTTAAGCCACTTAGTGAAGAAAGTGAGTCAGTCATCCCTCAGTATCTCCCTTTCAGCTCCCTCTGGTATGGGGAAGTACATGAAATAAGCTTTCTAATTTAGCCAGGTTACATACAGTGTAGCCATGTATGTAGCTGGGGCGTGTGTAGCCATGCTCAATCCTGAAGAGCTGACATGGAACAAAAACAGACAGAGGGAACACATGCAAGTATTCAAAAGAACTGTTTTGAAGCTGGGAAAGGGGTAATGATCCCACGGGATCAGATGAGAAATGAGAATCCATTTGGTGTGATGGAGCCAGGGAAGAACAGGACACAACCCAGATGGCTCATCTGACCACCTCCACCTTAGCACGGGAAGGAGGTAAAGGAAGGCCAGAGGACTCATTCTTTATTTCTACTAGTGTCTACTAGGCTATATTTACAGTATTTAATGTGAGCAACACACATTGCTGGGTGTTTTGGACAATTCAAAAATGACGGGAGAGGCCAGGCGTTGTGGCTCACACCTGTAATCCCAGCACTTTGGGAGACTGAGGCAGGAGGATTGCTTGAGCCCAGAAGTTCAAGACCAGGTTGGGAAACATTGTGAGACCCTGTCTCTACAAAAAAAAAATCATATTTCCAGGCATGCTGCTGTGTACCTGTAGTTCCAGCTACTCGGGAGCCTGAGGCAGAAGGACTGCCTGAGGCTAGGAGATCGAGGCTGTGGTGAGCCATGATCATGCTACTGCACTCCAACCTGGGTGACAGAGACCCCTGATTCA
>NW_007063868.1:484796-485825 GCF_000164805.1 Carlito syrichta | reverse complement strand
AATAAAAAAAAAAAAAAGGGGGGGGAAAGGTCAAAGAGGACTCTAGATTTTAGAGCTGGCTGGGGGATGCAGGGAAGGATTGAACATTTCCTTCTAGTCAGGCTGAATCTGAACCACCACCAGGAACACGTTCAGAGCAGTCAGGGATATGGAACTAGAGCTCAAGGCTGAAGATGCCATCCTGTGCGCAGAGGTGGGAGTTGGGAATAGTTGGGTTAAATCAAAGAAGGGAAGTAAGTGGCAAGAGGCTAACCACAGAGTCCTGAGGAAAGCCTGGGCTTGACAGGAAGAAGAAAACCCAGTGGAGACCCAGGGAAGCTGCAGAATGGAAATCCAAGAGAGAAGAGAAAGATACTTAAGGGGGCAAGGGGGCAGATGGCATCAGGTGCTGCAGAAAGAACAGGAAATGAAAGTCAGAGGAAAGGCAACCCAGTGTGCCACTCAGGAGGTCGATGGGTTAATAAAAGCAAAAGCCAGGTCACATGGAGTTAGAGAAGGAGAAGAAAGGGGGAGAAGGAGGACAAAGAAGGGATGATGAAGAGAAGACGAGTGAGGGAGGGCTCGGGAAGGGGCTCTGGGGCAGGGCCCAATCGAGCATGTCTCTGTGCACAGGTGTCAGCCCTGAGTCGGCACAGGCAGGAAAGGCCAGTGGAAAACAACACAAGGTATGGGTGGAGCAGTTGGCCCTGGCCTAGAAGAGGTGCACTAACCTTCAGGGACAGGGGAGAGGATCCAGACATTGAGGAAGGAAGAAGGCATTTCAAGGCACTTACCTAGCTTTATCTTAAAGCAGAAGGCCAGGGGTCCTATCCACGGTTTTATTTCTAGTCAGCTAGGGAGAAGAAACCTGAAGGCACCTATGGCACAAGCATGAGACGTGTGAATGGTAACTATTAAGGGGAGTAACTTTTCAGTCAAGCTTTCTGCAGAAACAGACCCTGCAATTTCAGCCCATGCCTTCAAGCTTTCCTTTTTCTTTTTTTTTTTGAGTTGGAGTCTCACTCTGTCGCCCAGACCGGAGTGCAGTGG
>NW_007063868.1:484348-484776 GCF_000164805.1 Carlito syrichta | reverse complement strand
TTATCGTAGAGATGAGGTCTCGCCAAGTTGCCCAGGCGGGTCTCGAACCCGCGGGCTCAGGCAGTCCACTCCCCTCAGTCTCCCAAAGGCGCAGGATTACAGGCTGAGCCACCGAGCCCGGCTTCAAGCTTTTCTAATCTTAAAAACTTCTAGCCAAGCACAGTGGCTCATGCCTATAATTTCAGCACTTTGGAAGGTTGAGGTGGCGGGATTGCTAGAGGCCAGGAGTTTGAGACCAGCCTGGGCAACAAAGTAAAATCCCATTTCTGCAAAAAATAGAAAAATTGGCTGGGCTCCTGGCTCAGCCTATAATCCTAGCACTTTTATTTTTTTTGTTTGTTTGCTTTTTGAGTTGGAGTCTCACTCTGTCGCCCAGAGTGGAGTGCAGTGGCCGCTCCCGGCCACCGCAGCCTCTACCTGCTGGGCTC
>NW_007063868.1:480143-484089 GCF_000164805.1 Carlito syrichta | reverse complement strand
CTCACCTCGGCCTCCCAAAGGCGCGGGATTACAGGCTGAGCCACCAAGTCTGGCTAATCCTAGCACTTTGAGAGGCCAAGGTGAGTGAATTGCCTGAGCCTGCGGGTTCAAGACTAGCCCAGGCCACTTGGCGAGACCTCGTCTCTACAGTCAACAAAAAAATTAGCTGGGCATAGTAGCATGCACCTGTAGTTCTGGCTACTTGGAAGGTTGAGGTGGACGGGTCGCCTGAGCCCAGCAGGTTGATGCTGGGATTGCTGTGAGCATGCCATTGCACTCCAGCCTGGGCAACGGAGTGAGACTCTAACTCAAAAAAAAAAAAAAGAAAAATTAACCAGGCGTGGTGGCACACACCTGTAGTCTCAGCTCCTCAGGAGGCTGAGGCAGAAGGATTGCTTGAACCTAGGAGTTTGAGGCTACATTAAACTATGATTGTGCCACCATATTCCAGTCTGGATGACAGAGTGAGACTTTATCTCAAAAGTAAAAATAAAAACTCCTGTCCCTCACCCAGGCCAGAAATGTTAACACATGTGGCCAGTTCTGACAAGTGGCTGCTGCTTTCAAGCTGTCTTTAAGCTGTATCAAGGTTGCAAACTATAAAGACAGCCAGCCACGACTGACTGGCAAAGTAGCTATGAGACCAAAGCAACTGAATCCCACTAACCTGCACTCATCATCCTTGTGATGCCAGAAAGGTAAAGCCATGTCCCTAGGGTTAACTATGATCAGAACAAACTAGAAGTGCTGTGGTCCAGTAGAAAGACTCAAGTCCAGGGTCAGGGACACACCCCGACTTCTGGGTGTCACCAGGAAGCTATGCAATCTTGGGCATGCTTCTCACCTTCCCTGGGCCTCATAATCCTCATCTATAAATCAAACAGGTTGGAATCTGTGGTCATAAACATCCTTTCTGGTTCCACATGTATTTATTAGTGATTTGGGTTTCCCCCTGCTTTGGTCCCAAATATAATTATGGCCCCAATTACCACCACATACAGGGAATGACCATAATAACCATGGCATCATCACACTTTGTAGTTTACAAAACACTTCCATATGCATCTTCTTGAGTAACTAACCCTGTGTTGTCTCCATTTTGCAACAAGGCAACTGAGGTTCAGAGAGAGTGTGTGTCTTCCCCAGGGCCCAGATAGTACGTGGCACAGCCAATGTGTGGACCCAGACCCACCAAGTCAGTGCACGCCCCTGCCTCTCCAAATCTGCCGTTTCTCCCGTGTACTCAGAGTATATCCAGCTTACCACGGGTTTCTAAACTTTCCAGAAACCCATAAAATGCAGTAGGTGGTGTCAAGATGATCCTAAAACCCAAGAAAGACTCCATGCAAACTTGTACAACACTTAGTTTGGGTCAGGATTAGGCATATTGTCTGCTAGTTCACACAAAACTTGCTACTTTCAGGGTTCTGTTGTTGAGTGGGTTTTGTTAAGTCTTGTTTGGTTTTGTTCCTCTTCTCATTCTTGGTGGACTTGTACACTAGAATGTCATACGATTTAGCATGTGGCGAGGGAGTAAGATTAAGCCTCTGTTTGTTCTAAAAGGCTTTACGTAGTCTTGAGGAGGGAAGAAGATAAATGTTTTTCCTGCATTACAGCAAGCTTGAGAGAGTAAACTTTGAATGTTCATTTCCTGAATATCCAAACATTAGCAAGACTCAATAAGGCCTGCGAGAGGATGACCCAAATGCTCAGATGTGATGGGATTTGTACACATTCACTCCCAGGACTTGAAAAATCAACCTGAGAGCTGGGAAAGAAGTAGTGGGAACAGGGAGGGACAGACACCCCAAGGTCTCATATATGAAACTGTTCTGGCCGGGCTTGGTGGCTCAGCCTGTAATCCTAGCACTCTGGGAGACCAAGGCAAGTGGATTGCCTGAGCCCGCAGGTTCAAGACCAACCTGGGCAACTTGGCGAGACCTTGTCTCTACAAGAAATAAAAAAATAAAAATAAAAAATCTGTCCGAAAAAAACTGTTCTGCGGAATTCTCAGCTGCTTCCTTCCTACTGCCATTTCCAGATCAACCTTTCATTCTTCGTCACCGTCAAATCCCTTGACACCTGGATGCCACAGCCCATTTTTCCTGAGCATTTTTTTTTAGGAAACAACATACCACTACTAAAAATAATCCTCTTCCATTAGTGTGATCAGATAGAGAAACAAATCATACCATTGCATTTAAATGTTCTACTGGGTGTTCCTTCATATTAGCTTTCTGGTTCTCTTTCTGTCTGACCGCTCTGCCCACCTACCCCATGCTTGAATCCTCAACTGAGATCATTCTTCTGTGTCCACTAATGCTCGAACGGCCTCCCACCCTCTAACTACCTAGCTGCTACCTTCTTTCCTCCTCAAAGCCTGCCTCTGCTAAAAACCTATCCTTTCTTCAATGGAAATTTCCCTACTTACCAGAAAACTCAACCAATCAACCAAGCATACCACCACGAAATCCAGTCACAAATAGAATACAGGGAAATAGCCAGGTTCGGTGGCTCAGCCTGTAATCCCACACCTTTGGGAGGCTGAGGTGAGTGGACTGCCTGAGCCCGCGGGTTCGAGACCCGCCTGGGCAACTTGGCAAGACCTCATCTCTACAATAAATCAAAAATCAGCCGGGCGTGGTACCACGCGCCTGTAGTTCCAGCTACTTGGTAGGCTGAGGCGGAAGGATCGCTGGAGCCCAGCAGGTCCAGGCTGCGGTGGCCGGGAGTGGCCACTGCACTCCGGTCTGGGCGACAGAGTGAGACTCCAACTCAAAAAAAAAAAAAAAAAAGACAGGGAGTTATATGAAGCCTCCTTCCCACCTCCCCCAAACAAGAACAATTTTCAAAATGTCCTACTAGCACAGCACAGTTGACACTGGTATTTCTATGCTATTGCTACCTGCCTGCCACCCATTTAGAAGATGTCCTTTCTCCCCAGTGGCACCTACTACTCAAGAACCACAGCCTGGACAGCTGGAAGCAGTTAGCTCATTTCTCCTCCCTTCCCAACTCACACTTTTCCTAGAAAATCAAGGGTAAGACCACCCCTCTACTTAATCCTAGAGTGCCGCCCATGTGAGCATTTGGGTCAGCGTTTGGACATGCAAAGCTGGAGGAGAAAGGGTGGTGACAAGCTGGTCTGGACCCTAAAAAGTAGCTCTGCTACTTTCTTTGTTTTTCTTTTTCTTTTTTTTGAGTTGGAGTCTCACTCTGTCTCCCAGACTGGAGTGCAGTGGCACACTCCCAGCCACTGCAGCCTCGACCTGCTGGGCCCCGGCGATCCTTCAGCCTCAGCCTTTCAAGTAGCTGGAACTATAGGTGCACGCTACCATGCCCGGCTAACTTTTCTGAATTATTGTAGAGATGAGGTCTCGAACCTGTGGGCTCAGGCAATTCACTCACCTTTGCCTCCCAAAGTGCGGGATTACAGGCTGAGCCACCGAGCCCAACGGCTCTGCTACTTTTTAACTGTGTTATTCTCTGCGCCTGAAAGATTGGCAGAATAATGGGACCAACATTATCGAGAGCTGTTCTATAAATTAGTAAGATAAATGTCTAGTCAGCCAAACACGGTGGCTCATGCCTGTAATCCCAGCACTTTGTGAAGCGGAGATGGAAAGGATTGCCTGAGCCCACGGGATCAAGACCAGCCTGGGCAACTTGGTGAGACCTCATCTCTACAATAAATTTTTATTTTATTTTATTTTATTTTATTTTTATTTTTTTATTTGGAGTCTCACTCTGTCGCCCAGACTGGAATGCAGTGGCCGCTCCCGGCCACCACAGCCTCGACCTGCTGGGCTCCGGAGATCCTTCCGCCTCAGCCTTCCAAGTAGCTGGAACTACAGGCATGCACTACCACACATGATTTATTGTAGATATGAGGTCTCGCCAAGTTGCCCAGGCGGGTCTCGAACCCGCGGGCTCAGGCAATCTGCTG
>NW_007063868.1:466283-480123 GCF_000164805.1 Carlito syrichta | reverse complement strand
AGGCAATCCACTCACCTCAGCCTCCCAAAGGCACGGGATTACAGGCTGAGCCACCGAGCCCGGCTTACAATAAATTTTTAAAAATCAGCTAGGCATGGTGGTGTGCGTCTGTAGTTCCAGCTACTTGGAAGGCTGAGGTGGAAGAACCGCCTGAGCCCAGCAGGTCGAGCCACGGTGGCCATGAGCGTGCCACTGCATTCCAGCCTGGGTGACAGAGTGGGAGACTCTGACTCTAAATAAATAAATAAATGTCTAGTGAGATAAAAGTCCTAGCACAATCCTAACAGCTATTATTATTGGTCTTTAAACTCCTCCAAAGGGAGGTTTCCGAAATTAATTCTGTCCTACTTCCACTGCCTCATCTCTTACCTCACCAAGGAAGCTACCAGCTGGACAATGTCGCAGGTTTTGCATGGAATCACCGACATCAGACTGGGACTAGACCAGTCACCCTTTCAGATTTTTGGACAAGGGCATTTGTGAGTGGCAGGACCAGTCCTCCATCTGGGATGTACTGACACACTCCATTCCCTTCTCTTTAACTCATGCCATTATGTACTGGGACAAAGTAAACTGAAAAGCATAATTTACAGCTTAGAAAACAGTAACACCCCAGAGACAACAAGAACATAATACTCACTACGAAATGAGTTATAAGGCCTATGTTTTGAGGCCAATGTTTCTTTGAGTTGGGGATATCAGATTTGATACTTCAAATCTGGACTTGAAATAACTAGAACAATTGAAGGGAGAACGAAAGGTATTTTTCCATACACAGCAATTATGATCTCTGTTCCTTGGAAAATATGGATGGTTCTCTTTCTCTCTCTCCACTGCCCCCCAACCAACACACACGTGCATGAAATCATCTAGTTATATGGCAGAATCTGAAATGTCAGGGCAAAGCTAATGTCCATTCATGTCCTTTTCCTGTTTCTTGCCCAACTGGTCACATCAGAACTGAACACAAAGCACCCGCTAAGACAGAGAAAAATGGCAAGTTACACTCTTTTTTTTTTTGAGTTTGAGTCTCACTCTGTCACCCAGGCTGGAGTGCAGTGGCATGCTTGCAGCCACCGCAGTCTTGACTTGCTGGGCTCAGGCGATCTTTCTGCCTCAGCCTTCCAAGTAGCTGAAATTACAGGCATGCGCCACCACACTTGACTAATTTTTTGATCTACTGTAGAGATGATGTCTCGCCACTTTGCTCAGGATGGTCTGGAACCCGTGGGCTCAGGCAATCCTCTCACCTGGGACTCCCAAAGTACTGGGATTATAGGCATGAGCCACCACTCTCTACCAAGTTACACTCTTAACAAGCACCCAAAGTCCTGAGGAAGGAATGTAGTTTATTGAATCTTCTACCCCAGCCAAACCTCACCCCTGCATTCTTATTGAATTTGTTATCTGCACATGCAAAGCTTCCCTGTGCAGACAAGAATGCCCCAGCCCAGAGCCCACCCCCACTTTGGCAAACAGGCATTGCTATGCCTGTGAGTGTAACGCAGCCAGAGCCTTGGCTGGGCTCCTCTGCTACAGGTAGCGTGGCTTAAAGGAAAAGAGCATCTGAGGAATGCAATGGGGGCCAGGCCTGCTCTTGCCCAGAGATCTTGGTTTTGCTTCCCATCTCCAGCATCAAGGGAAAAGGCTGACACAGGTGTTCAGAGCCATCGGGCCAGAGTTTTGCGAAGGGGGCAGATGGGGCAGTGAGATGACACTGACCCCTGGGCAGCACAGCTTATGAAAATAAATGGTAAAGGAGGGAGGAAATACAAATCTATTCTTGGTGAAAACAGGCCTTTGGACCCTGGCCTCAGGTATTCACACCCATGTTACCTTTTCTAGGAGCTGGAATGAGAAAATGCAAAAAGAACAAGTAGGGCAGGTACCTGGAGAAAGAAGGAGAAAAAAGAAAGAAGCCATGGGGGGAGGGGAGGGATGCAAACCTCATTCTCAAGACATAGGCCCCACACCTCCACCTCTATAGAGAGCCAAGGTCAACTCATCCAACATGTTCTCAGCCCCACCCCTGGGCATGGGCCATGGGAGGGACCCATGAGACTGTGAGAAGTGATTTCTTCTCTGTAGGGACTTTCAACCTAGTTGAGGAAATAGGCACACCAACACACATACACACACACAAACACACACTACACACACACAAAAAAATATAAGATGTAGCATGCAACAAGTGATGGGTTAGTGATAATAACAGTGATGGTGCCTGGCGCAGTGGCTCATGCCTGTAATCCCAGCACTTTGGGAGGCTGAGGCGAGAGGATTGCCTGAGCTCAGGGGATTGAGACCAGCCTGGGCAATTTGGCAAGACCTCGTTGCTACAATAAATAAAAATATTAGCTGGGCGTGGTGGCATGAGCCTGTAGTTCCAGCTAGTTGGAAGCCTGAGGTAGAAGGATCGCCTGAGCCCAGCAGGTAGGCCAAGACTGTGGTGGCCGTGAGCATGCCACTGCACTATAGCCTGGGCAACAGAGTGAGACTCCTACTCAGAAACAGACAAACAGAAAAAAAAAAACCAGTGACGGTTACAGTAAGTACTATTCTTTTTTTTTTGAGTTGGAGTCTCACTCTGTCGCCCAGACTGGAGTGCAGTGGCCACCCCTGACCACCGCAGCCTCGACCTGCTGGGCTCCGGCGATCCTTCTGCCTCAGCCTTCCCAGTAGCTGGAACTACAGGCACGCTCTGAAGTACTATTCTAATGGAGCAACAACTGAATTTTTCATCTTGGCTGAGAAACTACCAGAGTAGAAGAGGGCTTCTTTCACACAAACGCTCTCTCTTCCTATATAGTCTTATCTGTGCAACTTTAACATTACTTCTAACCAGATCCCTGCCAACATGTGCCATTCTAACATCAGTGTGTAGGTACTGTATTTATCAACTGGGGGTGTGGGGTGTATTTTCTTGCTCTTTGAAAAACAGGTCTGGACTACCCAGTTGCAGGGATATGGAACAATATGTGCAGCCCTGGCATGTTAAAATGTGAAATACTTCAAGGGTGCAGTCATTTCTTCCTCCTCAGCACCTGAGCTTCTGCCGATCTCTCCCTGAGATAGCACAGCCTCCTTCCCACAGGACTCGCTAGGCAGCCAGCCACTCACTGGCAGAGCCCTGAATAATTCATTGCTGGCCCAGTCACTCAGGAGCGCCAAGGCCCGCCAGCTGCCTAGTAAGGGGGAGGCAGGCTCCAGGCTTACTGTAAAAGAATTAAATACCTTCAGCTACCTCTGAGACCTTCTTTACAGAAACATATAAGCCTTCCCTCTTTTCTTTGTCTCCTCATTTCCAACCAGATAATTTCCTGCTGGATCCAAGTACAGCTGGCTTTTACTCCAAAGAGGATGGGTATCCAAGGATATAAATGGGGGGCAGAGGGGAGAAAGCAATGGCCTCAAACATGTGCAGGATCAGAATGTCACTCCCGCACTCAGTGCAGAGACAGCACGGGAAAAGCACCAGAGAGACTGCCTGACACAAAACAGATGTTCAATAAATGTCTGTCCCTATCCCCTTCTACCTGTCCCTTTCTCCAGCCAAACTGATCAGCATCATACCACCTGCCTTGGGTTTTCCACACCTCTGCTCTTGGCATTCCCCTCACCTCTCAGTCTAAAGTCCATCCATCCTTCAAGCTTAGCTCAAAATTTTTCCTCCTCCAGGAAGGCTTTCCAGATTACCCCAGCTAGGATGATTCCTCTTTCTCAGAAACCCTATACCAGCACTGTCAGCCTCTCTTGTCTGGCACATATCACACGCTGTATTAGAGTATTGCTTACCTCTTCTTGTGTACCAGTCTTATCTGCTTAATTAAAATAATGGAAAGTGCACCAGTGACAGGCTCCAGAGAAGTGAAAAGTGGACTCTATTCTCAGCTTTTGACACTAACTGGCTGTGTGACCATGAGCCGGCCAGTCTTTTAGCTTTTCCAGTGCTCTCCCTAAACATCAAGGGATCTGAAGTAGAAAATGTCTAAGAATTTCTGGATAAAATGCTCTTGAAAAATGTCATAAGCTGTTTGAGGGGAGATGGAAATCTTACACAACTTTCACCCCATGCCTCCTAGCCCAGTATCTTCTGAAAAACAGATATTCAGAAGGATTTAGCCATTTTAGAAGCCTGAACACCAAACACCTTAACACGAAAGCAAAGTCTCAGTGAGGGAGTTGTAACCTTACAGTAAACTTCAGAGCCTATTTTAGGTAGCACCTCCTTGTCCATACCTTAATCCTTCACAATTAGAAGATGGTAACTAAACGTCCTAACAGGTGACAGAAGTTCCTTTTAAGCAAGGAACGGTCACTCACACCTATAATTCCAGCACTTTGGAAGGTGGGGGCAAGAGTACTGCCTAAATCCAAGAGTTGGAGACCAGCCTGGGCAACTTGGCGAGACCTGGATTCTACAATAAATAAAAAAATTATCCAGGTGTGGTGGTGTGCACCTGTAGCTCTAGCTTGGAAGGCTGAGGCAGAAGGATCACCTGAGCCCAGCAGGTCAAGACTGCAGTGGCCACTGCACTCCAGCCTGGGTGACAGAGTGAGACTCCAACTGGAAAAAAAAAAAATTAGCCAGGTGTGTTGGTGCGTACCAGTAGTTCCAGCGACCTGTAAGACTGAAGTGGAAGGATTGCCCAAGCCCAGCAGGTTGAAGCTACAGTAGCTGTGAACATGCCACAGTACTCCAGCCTGGCAACAGAGTGAGACTTCAACTCAATAACAACAAAAAAGAAAAAAAAAGTTTCTTTTAAAAATTGACCTATCTAGCTGGGTGCAGTGGCTCACATCCGTAATCCCAGCACTTTGGGAGGTGGAGGCAAGAGGATTGCTCAAGCCCAGGAGTTCGAGACCAGTCTGGGCAACTTAGCGAGACTTCATCTTTACAATAAATCAAGAAAACTTAGTCGGGGATGGTGACGCACACCTGTAGTTCCAGCTACTTGGAAGGCTGAGGCGGAAAATTTGCCTGAGCCCAGCAGGTTGAGGCTGCAGTGGCCGTGAGCATGCCACTGCACTCCAACCTGGGCAACAGAATAAGACTTCAACTCAAAAAAAAATTTTTGACCTATCGAAGTCATTTATAGGTAAGAAAACTGAGAAATGAAGCATGGAGTCATGTGCCCAGACGTGTAGAGATTAGAAGAAGGCCTTCCAAATTCCTGCTGCCTCTTTAATTTCCAGGGCAAACCTGAAAGTATAGGGAGCTGGGGACAAAGGAAGTGGCATGTATTTTTCATGCCTCTGTCAGTGCAGGGGGCCCAGGGCTCAGAACCAGGGAAAGCTTGTCCTAACCCCACTTACCTTCAGCATCCAACACCACAGAGGAGCCAACAGTTTTGTACTAGGTGGTAGGTGACTGGTATCCTTCCATGTTCTCTGATGTCCAACTTGTACCAGCCAGGAGAGAATGAGAGCCCAGGCTGTGGTGCTGGCAGCTTGAACCTCATTCTCCCGGCCCAGCACAGAACCACACACACAGGCGGCCCTGAACTTTGCTGTTTGAAGACCCTGCCTCTCAGTATGATACCTTGACCTTTCCTTTATTATTCCTTTTTTTTTTGAGTTGGAGTCTCACTCTGTCGCCCAGACTGGAGTGCACTGGCCGCTCCCGGCCACCGCAGCCTCAAACTGCTGGGCTCCAGTGATCCTTCCGCCTCAGCCTTCCAAATAGCCGGAATTACAAGCATGCGCTACCATGCCCGGCTAATTTTTTTATTTATTGTAGAGATGAGGTCTCACTGCCCAGGCGGGTCTCGAACCCGTGGGCTCAGGCAATCCACTCACCTCAGCCTCCCAAAGGCATGGGATTACAGGCTGAGCCACCAAGTCCGGCTCCTTTATTATTCTTATGATGTTCTGACGGAACAGCCTACTCGTACCTGACAAATGGATTCATTCATTAGGACTAGAATTTTAATGACAGATGAAGAATGAAGTGAGAGAGGAGAGAGACTAAGCTCATTTCTCATAAGCTCATAAGCTCACCTATAACCACCTCTCCACTCACCACTTTTCTTGTTTTTTTTTTTTTTTGAGTTGGAGTCTCACTCTGTCACCCAGGCTGGAGCGCAGTGGCACACTCACAGTCATGCCAGCACTGACCTGCTGGACTCCATGATCTTTCCGCCTCAGCCTTCCAAGTAGCTGGAACTACAGGTGCATGCTATCATGCCTGGCTAATTTTTGATTTGTTGTAGAGAGGAGGTCTTGCCAAGTTGCCTGGGCTGGTTTCGAACCAGCAGGCTCAGGCAATCCACTTGTCTTGGCCTCCCAAAGTGCCGGGATGACAGGCTGAGCTACTGAGCCCGGCCACTCACCACTTTTCATTACCATTTTTACCACTCTTTTGATTACCATCTACCAAGAAAAATACGACCTGAGACCATGATGGTGCCTTTTTTCCACCACACCTTATTTTAAAAACATTATAAAAGCTTCAATAAAGGATGTGAGAAAATTGGAATCCTTGTGCATTATAGGTAGAAATGGTGCAGCCGATACAGAAAACAGTATGGAGGTTCTGCAAAGAATTAAAACTAGAACTACCACATGACCCAGCCATCCCACTTCTGGCTATATACCCAAAAGAACTGAAAGCATAATCTCGAAGGGACAGCTGTATTCCTAGGCTGATTGCAGCATTATTTACAATAGCCAAAGGTAGAAGCAACGTCAATGTCAATTAAGGAATGAATGGATAAACAAAATGTGGTACATACATACAATAGAATATGATTTTAAAAGAAGGAAATCCTGTCATAGGCTACAACATGGATGAATCTTGGGAATATTACGTTAAATGAAATAAGCCAGTGAGAAAAAGACGAATTCTACTTACATATCTATATAATTCTACTTAAAATATCTAGAGTATTCAAACTCATAGAAACAGAAAGTAGAAGGGTGGTTGCCAGGAGATGGGGGGGGGGAAGTAGAGAGTTATTGTTTAATAGGTGTAGAGTTTCAGTTTTTTCAAGATGAAAAAATTCCAGATATCTGTTGTGCAACAATGTGTGTAATAGCACTACTAAATTTACACTTAAAAAATAGTTAAGATAGTAAAATTTATGCGATGTGTTTTTTATCACAATTAAAAATAAAAACATGTTTAGCCTGGGCAACTTGGCAAGACCTCGTGTTTACAATAAATTAAAAAGTAGAAGGGCATGGTGGCACACGTCTATAGTCCCAGCTACTTGGAAGGTTGAAGTGGAAGGATTACCTGAGCCCAGCAAATCAGGGCTGAAGTAGCTGTAATGGTACCACTGCAGTCCAGTCTGGGTGACAGAATGAGGCTGTGACTCAAAAATAAAAATGCACTACTGGGCAGGGGAAGAAAGGGTACATCTACAGCCATTTCTTCCCTGTCCATGACTCTGATCGAACAAAATGTTCTCAAATGCTGTCAACCAGCACACCGATTCCTGCAAGTCCTACAAGTCCTATCTTCTGTCCTTAAGAGAAAAGATGTTTACTGGGAATCCTGCCAACTCTCATTTTTACAACAAAAAGCCTCATAAATTAGTGATTGCCTCCAAGCCTCACAACTGTGTGTAGTGCTGTAGAGTTTATCTATTTCCCACAGAGCTGCCACTAGTGTCAGACCTTATGATCTCTACAAACCCAACCTTCATGAAATTGTTCAAAGACCTTATTTTTCAGTCAGCAACTCGGAGACTGAGTCGTCGAAACACAGAGGAAATCAGCTGGCAGTTTAGAATTAGTAGGACCAATCACATGTAGGCTGGCAGGTACCCACACAATTTAGGGATGTTGTATACCTTGGCAGATATGAAACAAGTTTTCCTCACTCTAAAGGTTTTGTGATACCCTCATCATCAACTACCTGGAAATACTTAGACTTGCCCACCCAGCCAAAGAATACTGATATCTGGCTGGACTCGGTGGCTCAGCCTGTAATCCCAGCACTTAGGGAGGCCAAGGCAAGTGGACTGCCGAAGCCCAAGGGTTGAGACCAGCCCAGGCAACTTGGCAAGACCTCCTCTCTACAATAAATCAAAAAATTAGCTGAGCATGGTGGTGTGTGCCTGTAGTTCCAGCTACTTGGAACGCTGAGGTGGAAGGTGAGAGAACTGCTTGAGGCCAGGAGTTTAAGACCAGCCTGGGCAATACAGCAAGACCCCAACTCCACAAAAATGTACAAATGGGCTAGGCTTGGTGCTATGCACCTGCAGTCCCAGCTACTCAGGAGGCTGAGGTGGGAGAACAGCTTGAGCCCAGGAGTTTGAGGTTACAGTGAACTATGATCTCACCACTGCACTCCAGCCTGGGTGACAAAGTGACACTCAGTCTCTTAAAAAAAAAAGAACACACATGAGAAAGACAAAAACAGAATTTAAAAATTAGTCATAAGCTCAATAAAGATATTTTCAACATATCAACAATACCATGTAGAATTCACTTGCCATCTAAAAATGAAAAGATGGGCTCGGTGGCTCAGCCTGTGATCCCAGCACTTTGGGAAGCCGAGGCGAGTGGATTGCCTGCAGGTTCGAGACCAGCCTGGGCAATTTGGTTCGAGACCAGCCCGGGCAATTTGGTGAGACATGGTCTCTACAATAAAAAATCAAAAATTAGCCAGGTGTGGTAGCATGCACCTATAGTTCCGGCTCCTTGGAAGGCTGAAGCGGAAGGATCGCCAGAGCCCAGCAAGTCAACGCTGTGGTGGCCATGAGCATGCCACTGCACTCCAGCCTGGGTGATGGAGTGAGTCCAACTCAAAAAAAAGAAAAAGAAAGAATACTGATATCATGTCAATGTGGGTACATACATAATTTGCTGTCAAGGATAATTTTGGTGTAATAAGGGTTCAGGAAGCAACGGCCCAAGGTTCTTACTGATCAAAAAATTGTCCTTGTAGTTGGCCTATTAAAGATTATGGAAGGACAAATGGCAAAAATCATTATATAGAAAAGAAGTCTGTAATTTGAAGTGATTATAATCAAAGTTACACTAATTCTTGTTAATAACACTCTAGGAAAGCCTGCATTTCTGACTCATCAAACATAAAACATTAACGAAAAATTAACATAAGACTAGGTCTTGAGTCAGAGTCACTGGGCATTTATTATCTCCCCCCCCACCCCAGAAAGACAAAGGTTGCTATCATTCCTATACCAATACACAGTGTGTGCCTCACTGTGTACACAGAAACCACCAGGAAAAGAGGCCCAAACTTAACGTTGGTAACAACAGGACGTCAGTGTGCTAACTCTCTAGGAGCATACACACCATCTTAGAGGTCTAAGGGCCCTTAGAATCCAATCAGCCCAACCCCTCCTGCTGCGTTTTTCAGATAAGGAAACAGCCTGAGAGGCTGGATGATTTCTCTAAAGTTACAGCTAGCAAAGACCAGTGATTGCAGTAACAGCATTGACACCAACCCCGTCCCCCAATGGTCTGAAAACACTTTTGTAAATGCCGTAAAAATGCTTTGTTACCTAAAAAAGAGTCTTCCCTAGATTTTAATGCCCATCTGCCAGCTTTTTTCTAACAGGAGAGGAGCAATGGGATATAGACATGTTAAATACAGTTACACTTGGCTATATCTGTCACTTAGTGGGGTCACAGGGGACCTTTGCTTATTTAACTTCGTCTTTCCTTAAATAAAAGCTGACTCCTTTGAAAATTATTGTTCAAGTTTGTTTGCACAGCCTACCAAAAGTCCTATCTAGGATATATTTTATATCTCCATATTTTATCATTCATACTGTCATATCTTTTTAGTATACTCTTTAGTACAAATTTTTAAAAACAGGCTATTTTAGGGCTCCCTTTTTAAACTGGCCGTGCTTCTCTTATGCTTGACAGTCAGACACAAGAAGAAATGACCTTGAAAAAATATATGATTCTCAGTCCTCAGCCTTCCTATTAAATATAGGTAGTGTTTGGTTCTTTAGGGAAAGGTTTTAATAAGTTCAATTACCATTGAGGTCACAGATGAGATACTGAAAGTATCTCAAAGTCTTATTCACAATTCTGTAATATGGAGTAATTGTAGGGAGAGGTACAAGATTATTTTCTTCATGAATTAAAGGGTATTATCAGAGCCCTGCAGATACTTAAGTGAAGGAGGGCAATTTCCAAGATGGCTGGAGAAGGCAGGTCAAAGATAGGCATCAGAGGCTTTCAATTACCACCCTGGAACCCAGAAGCCTCTGATTTATATTACCACGAAAGTAGGCTGGGGCAAATAACAACCTCAGAAAAATCTCAGATTGAAATCTGTAAAATGGGGGATAATGCTTTCCAAAGACTGCTATTAATATTACAGTAATATTCTATAATGTTCTCCAAGATGAAAGTGATACACAAATTTTAAGTATTATAAATAATCCACCTGGAAATCTAGTAATATTTCTTCTTTATTATCCCCTGATACCAAACTACAGCTGTCTCAACAAAGAGAAACAGAGCACTAAAGCTAAATAACCCCCACGAAGGACCAGCCCTCTTCCGGGAAGGGCCAGCCTGTTTGACTTGGATTTTCTACACTGAGTAGATCCCCCTCCCTCTCCCTCTCCCTCCAAGGAACACACGCCTCCCTCTCCCATCTCCATCTGTCTCTCCCCCTTCAACCCCACTCATGTTGTTTGGAGGGCTGGGATCAATTTATCAAAAGTTTTAAAATATTTTCATTGCACTTCCCCATAAGTCTTTCTCTCAGTACATGTTTAGGACTATGGCAGGGCCATTTTAATGTGCTCTGAGTGCAAATCTAAAACAGGAAAGTACAGTGAGGGAAGTTACATGGGGGGGGCAAAAAACTGGGAATTTATTAAAATGTGTGTACTTATTCTTACATGTTTAAACTTCAGTCACCTTCAAAGTACTCTCCGTTTGATGCAATATACCTATCAAGACACTTTTCCCACAGCTCAAGACGGTTTTAATGCCTTTTCTTATGTCGTTTTTTGTTCCATCTTTCCCACATAGGCAAAATGTTTCCTTCTGAGGGCTTTTTTCAACAGGGAAACAAAAAAAAATAGTTGCTTGGGGTAAGACTGGGTCACTAGGGAGAGTGGGTTATGTCATTCTTGGTCAAAAACTGCTGAACACACGCTCATCACATTGTGGGCAGGTGTGCATGTAAATCATCCATCATTAAATGGGCGAACGCATTGAAAAAATCTCCAAAAAAATTCACCGAAGCCAAACCCAGCTTCTCACAATGCTAGCTGTCACACTTACCTAGTTGGAGAAGCCTATACTACAAGGGGTCTGCCCTCCAAAAAATAATTTCGGCTTTTTTTGGGTCCCTCTCATAAATGTGAAGACCATATTAACTTAAAAAATTGCTGGGCTAGGTGGCTCAGCCTGTAATCTTGTGCCTTTGGGAGGCTGAGGTGAGTGGATTGCCTGAGCCCGCGGGTTCTAGACCCACCCGGGCAGCGAGACCTCATCTCTACAATAAATAAAAAAAAAAACAGCCGGGCATGATAGGGCATGCCTGTAATTCCGGCTACTTGGAAGGCTGAGGTAAAAGGATCGCCGGAGCCCAACAGGTCAAGGCTGCGGTGGCCGGGAGCGGCCACTGCACTCCAGTCTGGGTGACAGAGTGAGACTCCAACTTAAAAAAAAAAAAAAATTAAGCCCTTTTCAGTGCTTTTCCTGCCTCCCAAGAGAAGGACTGAGAGTCACAAATGCCTTCTAACCAACAAAGCAAACAAAGGTCCCAGTGTCCTTTGGCCATCAGAACCTGTGCCCTTTGAATGTACCCTGCTTTTGCACCTTGACATCTGATCCTCCCACCTTGTATTAATGTAATATTTCTCAATGTAGGAGGCCTCCTTGCAGGGAGAGAGGAGCACTCCCCTGAAAAGATGTATTTTCATAATGAAATGTTATATTTAATGCCTCACATGTGTGCCTACTATGTGCCAGCACACAGCTAGGCATCTTCCACATTAAGTTCTCACGACAATCCCATAAGGTGGCTATTATTCTCAACTTATAGGAGTAACTTGCCTGCGATCTCACAGCCATTAAGTGGCAGAGCAGGGACTGAATGTAGGCCTCCAAGCCTCTGATAGACTTAGAGTATTTCTCAACATCAGCCCTGAGATGGACAGTCCTGGAAGCCTAAATCCAAACCCAGGAACACCCAGGTGCTCTGGCCTCCTTTTCCCATCTCCTTGTAGAGCAAGTTCCAGATGTTCTAACTCAACCCTTTAAGTCCTTGTTTTCTAAAGCCCTTACCCATAAACTTCAGTTTCAGGGCTTTGTCTCCTCCCTGGAAGAACAAAACAGTCTCCGAAAACGTCTTTCCTCCCTCTGACTTCCCTTCTCTGTAAGCCCCCTTCACAGTGTATCCCCAGAGGGATCCTCCTGAGACAAAAGTCAGATCCCACCATTCCCACCCACATCAGTGTTTCTCAGGGGAAGTCACCCCGGGGGGCCTCAGGACCCCTGGGGATGGAAATCCAGGGGAGGCCCTTGGCTTCATCTAGGGAAGCTCCAAGTTTGCAGGTTTACATATTGAGATAACAGTTTTCTATCTGAAAATAAAATTTCTCCTGGGCTACATTTTGGAAGACACTGGCCTACAGGATAAACGCTAAACTCCCTGGCATGAAATCCAAGGCCCTCTGTCCACTCCCATAGGCCCCCCCGAGCTCCTTCGGCAGATTTCCCCATGGCTCCCTGAGAGCCAGGCATGTGCATCCCATTCATGGCACTGCTTGGCCTGAAATTCTAACAACAACCAACATCACCTCTCCTATGTGAAAACTGAAAAATCTTTTCTGCCAAACACAGAATCATGCTGCTGGGCACACAGTAGGTGTTCAATAAATATTTACTCGTTCATTCACTAACAAATGAATGAAACAAAAACATCAAAAAGCACTCATTCTAATAAGCATGATTCACAAAGCTTAAAAATAAGGAGAGCTGGGGCCTGCTTGGTGGCTCAGCCTGTAATCCCAACACTTTGGGAGGCCGAGGTATATGAAGCCTGCGGGTTCAAAACCAACCTGAGTAACTTGGTGAGACCTCATCTCTATAATAAATTATTAAAAAATAAAATAAAGAAACCTCGTAGGTGTCCCTTAAAACACCTGTGGTATCTGCTACCACAGGGTACTCCAATGCTATTAGTAATAAAATCAAATGAAAAGATCAATACTAGCATTTTATTTTTTTATTTTATTTTATTTATTTTTGAGTTGAAGTCTCACTCTGTCACCCAGGTTGGAGTGCAGTGGCACTATCACAGCTCACCGCAGCCTTGACCTCCTGGGCTCTGGCAATCCTTCAGCCTCAGCTTCCCAAGTAGGTGAGACTACAGGTATGTGGCACCACACCCAGCAAATTCATTTTTGTTTGTTTTTGTAGAGACAAGATTTTACTATGCTGGCCAGGTCTCAAACTCCTGGGCTCCAACAATGCTCCTGCCTTGGCCTTTCAAAGTGCTGGCATAAGCCACTGCACCTGGCCAATACTAGCATGTTAAAAAGTGGAATAGAATAGAAAATATCAGAGCATCTCATGTAGTACAAGTAAATATTCGTTTGTGAAATTTAAATGTGTGTGGCTACACACATAAATATACCCATATACATGCATATTTATGTGTGTACTAGGTGGCCGTGTAAAATATAGTTCTTACTGATACTATGGCCAAAATTTATTTCTTTCAAAATCACTAGTCAGTTATAGCTTGAACCACCATGATTCCTCTGACATCTTCTACCCAGTTTTTTTTTTTTTTTTTGAGTTGGAGTCTCACTCTGTCACCCAGACTGGAGTGCAGTGGCTGCTCCCAGCCACCACAGCCTCAACCTGCTGGGCTCCGGTGATCTGC
>NW_007063868.1:464994-466263 GCF_000164805.1 Carlito syrichta | reverse complement strand
AATTTTTGATTTATTGTAGAGATGAGGTCTCGCCAAGTTGCCCAGGCAGGTCTCGAACCCGTGGGCTTAGGCAATCCACTCACCTCAGCCTCCTAAAGTGTGGGATTACAGGCTGAGCCACTGAGCCCGATTCTACCTAGTTTTTAAAAACATAGAAACATCATCCTCCATCATAGAATTCAGGTCAAACAATAATAATTGTGTTGAGTGTGCCAATTAAAACGGCTCCCTGAATGTGAGTTTTTTTAAAAATCCCACATGTGGACATGCCTGAAGATTAAGGCTGATTAAATGCACAAAGAAAGCCACACAAGCACACCTGTTAATTCAGTGTCAAGGGTTTTAAGTTTCGCATTAGTATCAAGTGCATCCTCCAGCCTTGCCTCCTCTCCCCTCCATCCTGTATTTCTCAAGGCAGTCTTGAATGCCTCTACATTATTTACAAGCATCCATACTAACACTGGCCTTCCTTCAAATGCTTGAGGACAATGAGTACAATTCCATGGCGGTGTGTTTAGGGGCCCAGTGCAGATGCTGGAAGCACACACTAATCCACTGCAGGGTAACCCATTCTAGGTATATGACTGTGTGTTCACAGCAGAAACATATAAAGGGCAAAGAGTTTTGTTCTGTACATTTATCCCTTCAAAATCAGTATATAAACAGCTTTTGGGACTGTCAACCCAAGGAACTTCAAATACATGTCGCTGGCTCGAGAAAAAGGTAAAAGCTGACCACAGGGCCAAGATGGCTAAATAACATACTGCTAATGCCATGGATTTAGGAAGTTACTAGATTGTTTTGGCTATTGTTAACCACAGGGGGGAAAAAGGCTTAAATTACACATCAGTTAAAACAACAATGGCAATAACACACTATTCCACTTGTACTCTAGTGTGAGGGACAGATGGCTGTTGTAGGAAAATGGAAGTATTCTAGGTATAAAATACTACAATTATAACATTCTGTTCTCTGTCATGCTTAGTGGCTATATTCACCAACTATCCTATGTCCTTGTCATAATACAGTATTCCAAGAGGAAAATTGTGGCCAGTATTTGGAAAAATGAGCTATTAAATTCCCCAAATCCAACTGCTGGCATCCACTCAAGGCTGATGACGGCTCACAGAAAAAATACCAGGCAAGCCAGGCTTGGTGGTTCAGCCAGTAATCCCATGCCTTTCGGAGGCTGAGGTGAGTGGATTGCCTCAGTCTGTGGGTTCGAGACCCGCCTGGGCAACTTGGCGAGACTTCATCCCTACAATAAAT
>NW_007063868.1:462785-463971 GCF_000164805.1 Carlito syrichta | reverse complement strand
TTGATTTATTGTAGAGATGAGGTCTCGCCAACTTGCCCAGGTGGGTCTTGAACCCACGGGTTCAGGCAATCCATTCACCTCAGCCTCCCAAAGAGCGGGATTACAGGCTGAGCCACTGAGCCCAACATTTTTTTTTTTTTTTTAAGTTGGAGTCTCACTCTGTTGCCAGGCTGGAGTGCAGTGGCACGCTGCTCATGGCCACCACAGCCTCGACCTGCTGGGCTCAGATGATCCTTCTGCCTCAGCCTTCCAAGTAGCTGGAACTACAGCCAGGTGCCACCATGCCCAGGTAATTTTTTTTTTATTGTAGAGATGAGGTCTCGCCAAATTGCCCAGACTGGGCTCAAACCCATGAGCTCAGGCAATCCTCTCACCTGGGCCTCCTAGAGTGCTAGGATTATAGGCGTTAGCCACCACGCCCAACCTTGCCCAGCTAACTTTTTGATGTGTTGTAGAGAAGAAGTCTCCCCATGTTGCCCAGAATGGTCTCTAACCTGTGGCCTCAGGCAATCCTCTCACCGAGGACTCCCAAAGTGCTGGGATTACAAACATGAACTACCGCGCTCAGCCCATCTGTTTCTTAAGACACCTACAGACACAGTCTTGTGACTAATAAAGCCACTTCACATACATGCTCAAGAAGTCTAAAGAGTCTGTAAAAATTTAAGCCTGTATGGCAAAATTCTTACCAGCCTCACCCAATAGCACATGCTCATCACCAAATTATGAGTTCTGAAAATTCAGACTTCCTGCAAAGAGACCAATTTAACTCAGCAAATTCTCGTGAAGATTAACTAATAAAAATACAAAAGGCATAGGAACTGTAGAAAATAGATGTGTTTATCAAGCAGGGGATAAAGAGGCTAAGATTCAGGTTTTCGATTAGTATCACAATAACTTTTTTTTTTTCAAAGTCAGAGTCTCAGCCGGGCTCGGTGGCTCAGCTCAGCCTGTAATCCCGCACCTTTGGGAGGCCGAGGTGAGTGGATTGCCTGAGACCGCGGGTTCGAGACCTGCCCGGGCAGGTCTCTTGGCGAGACCTCATCTCTACAATAAATCAAAAATTAGCCGGGCGTGGTAGTGCGCGCCTGTAGTTCTGGTTCCTTGGAAGGCTGAGGCGGAAGGATCGCTGGAGCCCAGCGCTGGAGCCCAGCAGGTCGAGGCTGTGGTGGCTGGGAGTGGCCAC
>NW_007063868.1:432266-462517 GCF_000164805.1 Carlito syrichta | reverse complement strand
AGCACTTTGGGAGGCTGAGGCAAGTGGATTGCCTGAGCCCGCGGGTTCGAGACTAGTCTAGGCAACTTGGCAAGACCTCGTCTCTAAAATAAATAAACTTTAAAAATTAGCTAGGCATGGTAGCATTCCTGTAGTTCCGGCTACTTGGAAAGCTGAGGCGGAAGAATCGACAGAGCCTAGCAGGTCGAAGCTGGGGTGGCTGTGAATATGCCACTGCACTCCAGCCTGGGCAACAGAGTAAGACTCCAACTCAAAAAAATAAAAAAAACAAAAATAGGTGTCACCAAGTTGCCCAGGTTGTTCTCAAACCCCTGGACTCAGACAATTCTCACCTCGGCCTTCCAAACTGCTGGGATTACAGATGTGAGCCACCACGCCCAACCATAATAACACTTTTATATAAATTCATTGCTTATTTTATACAAATGGTCTGTTTGCCCAAAGACACTACATGTGACCAAGGAACATGCTAATATAGTACTCATGTCACTACTGTACAGCTAAAAATCTGGAATAGCTCTCCAATACCAGGTACCTGTCAGTGCTCTAAGAATGGAGCTCTTTTTTTTTGAGGCAGGGTCAGTTTCTCTCTCTGTCACTCAGGCTGTAGTACAGTGCACAATCACAGGTCACCACAGCCTTGACTTCTTGGCCTTAGGCAATCCTCCTGCCTCAGCCTTCCAAGTAACTGAGACTACAGGTACATGATACCATGCTGGATAATTTTTTTTATTTTTTATTTTTTGTAGAGATGAGGTCTTGCTATGTTGCCTAGGCTGAACTCCCAGGCTCAATCAATCCTCTCACTTCAGTCGAATCTCTATTCCTTACAACCAGAATGACTACCCAGAAATACTTTTGAATGAGGATTCTTTTCAGAGAAGCCAATCAGTAAACACAGACCAAATAATTAGCTTCTTTGTAACGCGTACCCTTTCCCACTGGATTACTATTGAATATGATCATCTCAAAACACTGACAAATGTATAGTTTAATAATCAAAACTATCTTCTTTAATTGACTTGTTGTCAAAGATCAACATGTAGCCGGGCTTGGTGGCTCAGCCTGTAATCCCACGCCTTTGGGAAGCTGAAGTGAGTGGATTGCCTGAGCCCACGGGTTCGAGACCCGCCTGGGCAACTTGGTGAGACCTCATCTCTACAATAAATCAAAATGAACCGGGCGTGGTAGCACGCGCCTGTAGTTCCAGCTACTTGGAAGGCTGAGGTGGAAGGATCTCCGGAGCCCAGCAGGTCGAGGCTGCGGTGGCCGCTCGTGGCCACTGCACTCCAGTCTGGGCGACAGAGTGAGACTCCAACTCAAAAAAAAAAACAAAACATGTAATGGAAGAGATTATTTAACATCTTCTCAGCATCAATTGTCTCTAATAATTAGAAAATCAAATGGTATCACTGAAGATGATGGTTAAATAAAAATCTTAGATATTTGAATTACATTGCTAAGTTAGAGAATATACTTTGTGACATTTTCAGTTCGCTCTCATTATGTGACTTGAGTCTTAAAGTACACAGGACTGGCTGAGTGCAGTGGCTCACAACTGTAATCCCAGCACTTTGGGAGGCCAAGGTAGGAGGACTGCTTGTGCCTAGGAGTTTGAGACCAGTCTCAGCAACAAGTAAGACCTTGCCTCTACAAAAAATTAAAAAATTAACTGGGCATGGTGGTGTGCACCTGTAGTCCTAGTTACCTGGGAGGTTGAGGTGGAAGTATCGCCTGAGCCCGGGAGGTCGAGGTTATGGTGAGCTGTGATTGTGCTACTGCACTCCAGTCTGGGTGACAGAGTGAGACTCTGACTCAAAATAAAAATAAAGTACACAGTACTTTATCAATGCCTGGTCTATAAATTAAATGTCTTCCTTTTATCTTTCTCTGTTGGTACTTTGGTAGCAAGGTCCACTTTGATAGAAAACTGACCAAAGATCTAAGCTATGTTAAGTAAATTTAATAAAGGGAACAAAATGACCACATGAGACACCAAACATCCACCAGTAGGTTTTCATGATGATCACATCTGGGAAAATGAAAGCCTTCCTACGTCTACAGTACTTTCCAGCAGATCTGCCATCTGTTCCCAGGGAACCACCAAATAAAAATCACAGCATTCTGGTGTTGGTAGCATTTACAGAGTATTTGCTGCTCTTTCTCACTAATCCACCACTACTATTTATATAGGAGAGCAGAGGGAGAAACGCGGTACCGATACATGCTACAACATGGACGAAACTTGAAAACGTTTTGCTAAGTGAGAGAAGCCAATCATAAAAGGCCACATATTGTATGATTCCATTTTTATGGAAAATCCAGAACAGGCAAATCTACAGAGTCGGAATGTAGACTAGTGGTTGCCTGGGGCTAGGAGGAAAGGAAAATGGGAAGTAATTGTTAATATGTATGGGATGCTGGGTGCAGTGACTCACACCTATAATCCCAGCACTTTGGGAGGTGGAGGTGAGAGGATTGCCTGAGTCTATGGGTTCGAGACCAGCCTGGGCAACTTGGCAAGGCCTTATCTCTACAATAAAAAACAAAATTAGCCAGGCGTGGTGGTGCGTGTCTATGGTTCCGGGTACTTCAAAGGCTGAGGGGGAAGAATCACCGGAGCCCAGCAAGTCAAGGTTGCAGTGGCCGTGAGCGTGCCACTGCACTCTGGCCTCAGTGACAGAGTGAGACTCCTACTCAAAATAAATAAATAAATAAAATTTTTAAATGGCTTATGTATTTAGAAAAAAATATATATGGGATTTCTTTTGGGGGTAATAAAAATGTTCTGGTGGCCAAGCACAGTGGCTCACGCCTGTAATCCTAGCACACTGGGAGGCTGAAGAGGATCACTTGAGCCTAGGAGTTCGAGACTAGCCTGGGCAACATAACAAGATCTCATCTCTACAAAAAAAAAAAAAAAAAAAATTAGCCAGGCATGGTGGCACAAACCTGTAGCTTCAGCTACTAGGGAGGCTGAGGCAAAAGGATCACCTCAGCCAAGGAGGTCAAGGCTCAGTGAGTCATGATCATGCCATTGTACTCCAGCCTGGGTGACAGAGAGAGAACCCAACTCAAATAAATAATAAAATAAAATGTTCTGTAATTAGATAGTGGTAAATTTGCACAACTCTGTGCTGTACAAAACTACTGAACTGTATATTTTATTTGTTTGTGGCCCAGGCTTGAGTGCAGTGGCATGCTGCTCACGGTCACTGCAGCCTCGACTTGCTGGGCTCAGGCAATTCTTCCACCTCAGCCTTTCGAGTAGCTGGAACTACAGGTGTGTGCCACCATACCCAGCTAATTTTTTGATTTATGGTAGAGACAAGGTCTCCCCATGTTGCCCAGGCTGGTCTCGAACCCACGGGCTCAGGCAATCCTCACGCCTCTGCCTCCCAAAGTGTCAGGATTATAGGCGTGAGCCACTGCACCCGGCTGAATTGTATATTTTAAAGAGATAAATTTTATGGCATGTAAATTATACCTCAATAAATCTGATGGGGAGTACAGACAGAGCCAGGAAAGAGAAAAGAAGGCAGAAAGGTTACACACACTTTTCTTCTTTTGCCTATATAGGTAGTCTCCGAGTAAAGAAATACTATATTCTCTCATTTCAATCACAGGCCAGGCACGATGGCTCACACCTATGATCCCAGTACTTTGGGACGCCAAAGTGGGAGAAATGCTTGAGTTCAGGAGTTTGAGACTAGCCTAGGCAAACTAGCAAGAACTTATCTTTACAAAAAATAAAAAAACTAGCCGGGCATGGTGGCACAAGCCTTTAGTCCCAGCTACTCAGAAGGTTGAAGAGAGAGAATCTCTTGAGTCCAGGAGGTCAAAGCTGTGGTGAGCTATGATTGCATCACTGCACTCCAGCTTGGGTAAGAGATGGGAGACCGTCTCTTGAAAAAAAAAAAGGAGAAACCAATGACAAAAAAAATTCTGTAAGATTTTCTCACAGAAATGACGATTGAGCCGGGCGCAGAGACTCATGCCTATAATCCCAGCACTTTGGGAGGCCGAGGTGAGAGGACTGCCTGAGCCCACAGGTTCGACACCAGCCTGGGCGACTTGGCGAGACCTCATCTCCACAATGAAAAAAAAAAAATTAGCCGGGCATGGTGGCGCATGCCTGTAATTACAGCTGCTTAGAAGGCTGAGGCAGGAGGATCACCTGAGCCCAGCAGGTTGAGGCTGCAGTGGCCATGAGCGTGCCACTGCACTCCAGACTGGGTGAAAGAGTGAGACTTCAATTCAAAAAAAAAAAAAAAGAGAAACGGTGATTGATGTTTCTCAAAAGTAAGAGACTGACTTAAAGAAAGTATTCTGGTGGGGGGAATGAGGAGTCCAGATAAAGGCTAGGGTTGGAGGGGGAAACAGAAAAGGAATGAGGGTCAGAGAAGTCCTCTGAGGTGATGGAGGAGAGTCCAGGTGCTAGGAGACTGAAGGGCAGGAGGGGGCGCTGGGCTAGGAAGAGTGGATGAGTGCGTGGTAAGAGGCTGACAAGAACAGGACCAGTCACAACCTACGGTGGCAGGAGGCTTTTCTCTGCTGGTTCTCCCAAGCCTGGACCACTCGCCTCGGCTACTGTGAGACTTCAGCCATTGCTGAGGCAAGAAGAGAATGAGAGGTGGGCTCAAGGAACAGTAGCAGGAATCCAGGCAGCTTTCAAAGCAGGGGGGACAATTGAGTCTACAGTAGTAAAGAGAGAGGGGAGGGGAAGGAAACCAGAGGAAACTGAACTCCAGAAAGGAAGATTCCTGCATTCCCATGGTGAGAAAACTACGGATGTGAAAAATAAATTGACGGTACAATCTGGGACTTAGTGTAATGACCTAAACAGACCTTCTCTTCATGAAGCTCTTGGATATTAAATGCTCTTTCAGATTCAGATTTCACAAACGATACTGGTGTTTTTACTATGTACTAGGGACTACCATCTCTCACGATTAATCCCAAATAATGCATAATTTCGGGACACAGCCTCAAGAGTCGGTGAGGAAAATAACAGTCGCTATTAAATCCCTGTTAAGTCGGGCTGGTGGCTCAGCCTGTAATCCTGCGCCTTGGGAGGCTGAGGTGAGTGGATTGCCTGAGCCCGCATGTTCAAGACCCGCCTGGGCAACTTGACGAGACCTCATCTCTACAATAAATCAAAAAATTAGCTGGGTGTGGTAGTGCGTGCCTGTAGTTCCAGCTACTTGGAAGTCTGGGGTGGAAGGATCGCCGGAGCCCAGCAGGTCGAGGCTGCGGTGGCCGGAAGCAGCCACTGTACTCCAGTCTGGGTGACAGAGTGAGACTCCAACTCAAAAAAAAAAAAAAAAAAATCCCTGTTAATCGTGACTGTAGAAATTCATTCTATCATGCAAGAAGCGGTTCTCCCTCCCTTGGGACATAAAAATGTTACGTCTGAACAGAGTGTTAGGTGTGCGGATAAGAAAAGCCCAACCTGACTTAGACAGTGAGTCCAAGTGTGAGACTGCCTCTCATTTTGAGCAGCCCAAAGCAGACTTTGTTGTCACAAGGGTCCTCAGAGACCTGCGGTCTGGCCTCTTCAGTTCTGCTGCAGTGGAAACTGAAGCAGCCCCTAGCAGGTTCAAGTCCTGTCTCCTCTCTCCAAGTTCCAGTGCTCTTAATGTGACTAGACCCCTACCTTTTTTTGTTGTTGTTGTTGAGTTTGGAGTCTCACTCTGTCACCCAGACTGGAGTGCAGTGGTCGCTTCCGGCCACTGCAGCCTCAACCTGCTGGGCTCTGGCGATCCTTCTGCCTCAGCCTTCCAAGTAGCTGGAACTATAGGTGTGCGCTACCATGCTCAGGTAATTTTTGATTTATTGTAAAGACGAGGTCTCGCGAAGTAGCCAGGGCTGGTCTCGAACCCACGGGCTCAGATCCACTCGCCTCGGCTTCCCAAAGTGCTGGGATTACAGGTTGAGCCACTGGGCCCAGTCAATTTTTCTTATTTATTATAGAGTCGAGGTCTTATCAAGTTACCAGGCTGGTCTTTAACCCCTGGGCTACAGGTTTGAGACCAGCCTGGGCAACATGGCAAGACCTCATCTTCACAATAAATTTTAAAAATTAGCTGGGCATGGTGGCACGTGCCTGTAGTTCTGGCTAATTGGGAGACTGAGGTGGTAGGATCGCCTGAGCCCAGCAGGTCAAGGCTGCGGTGGCCGGGAGCATGCCACTGCACTTCAGCCTGGGTGACAGAGTGAGACTCCAACTCATTTAATATTTTAGTCCACAGTTGACCTTGGGTAACTACAACTATAGAAAAGGAAACTGAGGCTGAGGAGATCTACTGTATGTATGTGTATGCTGTGTGTACGTGTATATATAATGCCAGACTTCCTTCTAGTGAACATACAGAGCCAGCCTGCCTTTGAATACATGAAGACAGCTATAAAATATGGTCTGATGTGACCTAATTAGGAAGAGGAAACCTATTTACATGATACTACCTACATATACAAGTGCCAGAAGAGTAGTATAGGCAATTAGTGCTGCAATAATTTAGAGGGAAAGACTGATCTCTCTCTCTCTCTCCTGCATGCATGCGTGCTCACAGCACACATATACACACAGGCAATCCTCTCGCCTCGGCCTTCCAAAGCGCTGGGATTATAGGTTTGAGTCACTGCCCGTGGCCATGAGTTTTCAACGGTATCCCATCCTGACATCCTGAGTAGTGTGATGAAATCTCCTGCTGGACTGCCCTATCCTGCTCACGAAGTGAGTCACTTCTTGGTCCAGGGGACAAAGGCTGTAGATGCTTCAGGCCTGTGATCATACCAGCTGTGGGGTACCTCAATGCTTGTTTAGTTTAAGTAACATTTAGTTTACTTAACAATGGCCCCAGGAAGCAAGAGAAGTGATGCTGACAATTCTTTTTTATTTTTTTGAGTCGAAGTCTCACTCTATCACCCAAACTGGAGTGCAGTGGCATGATCATGGCTCACCACAGTCTCAACCTCCTAGGGCCAGGTGATCCTTCTTTCTCAGTCTCCCGAGTAGTTGGAACTACAGGTGAGTGACACCACACCCAACTTATTATTATTATTATTATTTTTGAGTTGGAGTCTCACTCTGTTGCCCAAGCTGGAGTACAGTGGCACGCTCACAGCCACCACAGCCTCGACCTGCTGAGCTCTGGCGATTCTTCTGCCTCAGTCTTCCAATTAGCTGGAACTACAGGAACGTGCTATGGTTTCACCAAGTTGCCCGGGCTGGTCTCCAACCCCTGGGCTCAGTCAATCCTCTTGCCTCGGCCTCCCAAAGTGCTGGGATTACAGGCTTGAGCCACCATGCCCAGCCTCCAAATAATTTAAAAATTTTTTTTGTTGAGACAAGGTCTCACTATGTTGCCCAGGCTGGTCTTGAAATCTGGGTTCAGGCAATCCTCCTGCCTCTTTCTCCCTAAGTGCTGGAATTACAGGCATGAGTCACCACACCCAGACTGATGCTGGCAATTTAGATATGCCAGAGAGAAGCCATAAAGTATTTCCTTTAAGAAAAAGGGTGAAAATTCTCAATAAGGAAAAAGAAATCTCATTTGGAGGTCGCTAAGATCTATGGTAAAACAAATCTTCTATCCATGAAATTGAAGAAGGAAAAAGATATTCATGTCAGTCTTCCTATCATACCACAAACTGAAAGTTAATGGCCACAGTGCATGATAAGAGCTTGGTTAAGATGGAAAATGCATTAAATAGTTGGATAGAAGACAGAAACAGTCACATATTCTGATTGACAGCACTTGGGTTCGATACCATCCCTGGTTTCAGGCATCCACTGGAGGTCTTGAAATTACCTCCTTGTGCTAAGAGTTGCATCTGTTTATTTATTCAAATTGGGGAGGGCGAGTGTTAACTGTAGATTAACAGTTTCATTCTGGAAAGTTTCTGAGTAAGGCCACTGTATTACAGGTGACCACAGAAAATGTAACACTGCTGGGCTCGGTAGCTCAGCCTATAATCCCGCACTTTGGGAGGCTGAAGTGAGTGGACTGCCTGAGCCCGCGGGTCTGAGACCTGCCTGGGCAATTTGGCGAGACCTCATCTCTACAATAAATCAAAAAATAAAAGAAAATATAACATCAATATCTAAATCACCCAATTAAAAACTCAAGATCATAGGCAGGAATGACATTGAGACAACTCTCAAGAAAGGTAAACTTAAAAATCTTTTAGGCCAGGCTTGGTGGCTCAGCCCAGCAGTTTGGGAAGCCAAGGTGAGTTTGGGAGGCCGAGGTGAATGGATTGCCTGAGCTTGCGGTTCGAGACCAGCCTGGGCAACTTGACGAGACCTCGTCTCTACAATAAATAAAAAATTAGATGGGAGTAGTAGCTCGCATCTGTAGTTTTGGTTATTGGAAGGCTGAGGTGGAAGGACTGCCAGAGTCCATCAGTGTGCCATGAGTGTGGCCATGAGTGTGGCCATGAGTGTGCCACTGCACTCTAGTATGAGCGAAGGAGTGAGACTCCGACTGAAAAAAAAATCTTTTATGATTTCAAAACAAGTTTCCCTCCCTCCGTGTATAGGACTGTCAATCTGAGATTAAATAAATAATTTAAGTAAATAGCTTTAATGATAGCTTATGAAATCTGCAGTTAATTGATGATAAATTCTGTTCTAATTTTCACTATATAGAATCCAGTTCTCTCCTCCTGGGAAAACGCTGTGCTTGAATCTTTTATCTTCAACTGCAGTAGTTTTTAGGTTAAACTTTTCAAGTGTCCCACTAATTTCACTTAGCCCTGCAGACCTCACGTAAACCCAGAGAAATTTTCTACCCCCTGGAGATCACAAATTACAAGGTCCAGACAGTGATGGGGACGGAAGGGAGGACCCAAGTCGCCTCCACCGTGGGGCCTGTCCACCCAGACGGGCTGCAATGAGGCCAAGGGCTACAAGAAGAATGCGCTTCTCCTGCCAGGAGATGGCACAACACTCTGTTTGGGCAGACCATTAGGCCTTCTTGTTATCAAGATATCAATACATAAACGAAGACTGACTTACTGGGAGAAAGGTCAGACTAATATTTTAAAAGAGAAATAAAAAGTTGATTTTCACTTCATCAGGAATACTCAAGGATAACAGAATTTGAATAGTAAGTGAGAATACTTAAGCTGCTACTTAGAAAAGTGTTCCTCAAAGTGTGGTCTACATCAAAATCACGTGGAGGTTTATTAAAAATGCTGACACCTGGCTGGGTTCGGTGGCTCAGCCTGTAATCCCAGCACTTTGGGAGGCCCAGGCGAGTGGACAGCCTGAGCCCGTAGGTTTGAGACCAGCCTGGGCAACCTGACTGAGATCTCGTTTCTACAATAAATAAAAAATTAGCCAGGTATGGTAGCGCATGCCTGTAGTTTTGGTTACTTTGAAGGCTGAAGCGGAAGGATCACTGGCAGCAGGTCGATGCTGGGGTGGCCATGAGTGTGCCACCACACTCCAGCCTGGGCGATGGAGTGAGACTCCAGCTCAAAAAAAATGGGGGGTGGGGAGAAGTGTTTATTTTAAAAATAACTGTTCATCTGATTCATTATTCCTCATCCGAATTTATATTTGCACTTAGCCAAGGAGCCAACTACTTACAGCTTCATAAAACAAACCTAAGACTGAATACTTGATGGGTATTTTGAAGCTCACATGTGTTCTGCAGGATCTAAAGGGGTGTGTGTGTATGTGTGTGTGTGTGTGGGTGTGGGTGTGTGGGTGTGTGGGTGCATTGTTTTTTTTGAGTCAGGGTCTCACTCAGTCACCCAGGCTCCAGTATAGTGGCATGATCATGGCGCACCGCAGCGTCGAACTCCTGGGTTCAGGTGATCCTTCTGCCTTAGCCTCCCAAGGATCAGGTGATCCTTCTGCCTTAGCCCAAGTAGCCAGGGCTATAGGCATGCAGCATCATGCCTGGTTATTTTTTTTATTTTTTGTGGAGACAAAGTCTTACTATGTTGTGTAGGCTGGTCCCAAACTTCTAGACTCAAGCAATTTTTTTTTAGTTGGAGTCTCACTCTGTAGACCAGGCTGAAGTGCAGTGGCACACTCAGGACCAGAGTAGCCTTGACCTACTGGGCTCAAGGAATCCTTCTGCCTCAGCCTCCCAAGTAGCTGGAACTACAGGCATGTACCACCATGCCCCGCTAATTTTTAAATTTATTGTAGGGATGAAGTCTCGTCAATTGCCCAGGCTGGTCTCAAACCCCTGGGCTCAGGCAATCCTCTCGCCTCAGCCTCCCAAAGTGCTGGAATTATAGGCATAAGCCACCAAGCCCAGTCAGGATCTAACATTGTAGCCAATAAAATAAGTCTATGTGAAGGCACTCAAGTTACACTGTCATAATGTCATAAATGCTGATGAGTAACATCTTCCAAAAAATCTCATTTTAAATTTTGTCATTTTTAAAAACGCACATTCATATAAGGCTTTCTATTACCACCTCTCTACAACATTTTTTGGAAAAAAAAAAAAAATCAGCCAGGCATGGTGGCTCACACCTATAATCCCAGCACTTTGGGAGGCAGAGGCGAGATGATTGCCTGAGTCCAGGGGTTCAAGACTAGCCTGGGCAACTTGGCAAGTCCTCGTCTCTACAATAAATCAAAAAATTAGCCAGGTGTGGTGGCGTGCTCCTGTTCCAGCTACTTAGAAGGCTGAGGCAGAAGGATCACTTGAGCCCAGCAGGTTCAGGCTGCAGTGGCCGTGAGCATGGCACTGCACTCCAGCCTAGGTGACAGAATGAAACTCCTACTCAAAAATAAAAATAAACAATAAAAATATCTGAATGTAGTATTAGATACTTAAGATGTTATTATGCTTTTTTTTTAGTTGGAGTATGTATGTAAACTGTGAGCTGAAATACTGCTTTGTAGCAGTTTGATAGGCCTGCTCCTGGGCTCCAGCCCTCAGTAAGACTTCTGATCAAAACTAATTCTTTTAAAGCTGACTTTTTTTCGTTGACAACACGAAACACAAACCAAAATCATAAACTCCTTTCATTTGTAAAAAAGAAAACATTTATCTTTGACGTTTCTTTAATAGGTTAAAGTTTTGTGTTTTCTTTCTATTTCAAATAAAATGCTGATTTCCAAAAAGGTCAGTTTATTCTGAATCACCACATGTTCCACAAAACTGAGGCAACTGGTCAGAGGTCAGGAATGTGGGCATGCCATCATGGGATGCAGGAAATCATTTACAGAAGACATAAAAATCACTTCACAGGGCACTGCCTCCAGGATGAATCGGCATGACGTGATCTCTGCCAGTCAACAGGACTGGCCAATGCTCACCTCGTCTTCCTGCTGAACTGTAAATGGTAAACTATGGAACGAGGGCCGTACCATCTATCATGTTTTCAGTCCACATTCAATTTTAGGCATAAGTAGTATATATCTCATCAGTCTCTTGCATATAAAAAAAAGGCATATTGCAAAGATAATATAAAAATGTAAAATATTTCATTAATCATTTGATGTGATGATTGCATGTTAATATGCTTTTGATATGTATACATATTTTTATATAGAATTATATAATACTTTTGAGTATGTAACAATAGTCAATATTATTATTATTTATTATTATTTTGAGTCAAGGTCTGTTGCCCAGGCTAGAGTACAGTGGCATGATCATGGCTCACTCCAGCCTCAACTTCCTAGGTACAGGAGATCCTCCCGCCTCTGCCTACTGAGTAGCTGGGACTACAGGTGTGTACCACATTTTTATTTTTATTTTTTTGTAGAGACAAGGTCTCACTATGTTGCCTAGGCTGGTCTCTAACTCCTGGGCTCAAGCATTCTTTCCACCTTAGCCTCCCAAAATGCTGGGATTATAGGCATGAGACACTGCACCTGGACAGTAAATATTAATTCTAATTATTTTCTTAACATATATCTAAGTCTTAAATTTTTACAAGCTGAAGAGTTGAAACACTCTCCCCCTTCACCCAACTTGTGTGAGGGGGAAGGTTTCAGCTGAAGCTTTTCTCTTTTTTTTTTTTTTTGAGTTGGAGTCTGACTCTGTCACCCAGACTGGAGTGCAGTGGCCACTCCCGGCCACTGCAGCCTCGACCTGCTGGGCTCCGGTGATCCTTCTGCCTCAGCCTTCCACGTAACTGGAACTACAGGCAAGCACTACCACGCCCGGCTAATTTTTTGATTTATTGCAGAGACGAAGTCTCGCCAAGTTGCCCAGGTGGGTCTTGAACCCGTGGGCTCAGGCAATGTACTCACCTCAGCCTCCCAAAGCAGGGGATTACAGGCTGAACCACCGAGCCCAGCAAGTTTTCTCTTCTTTGAGAAAGTGCTGGGATTACAGGTTGAGCCACCGAGCCTGGTCAGCCACTGTTTTCAATCCTGCCAGGTGCTCCAGGTCAACCGGTGCTTCCCCTGGTTAGCAGGCTGATGTTTCGGCTAGTAAGGAGCCAGAGGAGGTGATGAGTGACTGACATATGCACCAGACTTTTGATTTTCAAGCAAAAAATTTAAGGAGAATAAAAATAATTGAGCAGTGGAAGTGACCCAACTCCAGGCTGATTCATCTTTGTAATGATAAACTAGCTCTTGACAAGTGATCACAGGCCTGATTTCTACATTAAAAACAACAACAACAAAAAACGGACATAGCCAGGTGTGGTGACCCATGCCTGTAGTTCCAGCCACTTGGGAGACTGAGGCAGAAGGACTGTTTTAGCTATGATCACACCACTGCACTCTAGCCTAGGCAACATAACGGGAACATGTCTCTTAAACAACAACAACAAAAACCTGGCATGTATGTACTATGCCAGAGATGCTATTTCCCCTGTGAGATATCATAGGAGTCTGTTTCTCAAGACACCAACGAGGTATACTATATATATAATTCAATTCAATTCTGACACCATCTACATGGAGTCAGTGTCCAATCCTACAGGGTAAAGGGCTCAGTCCCACAAGACTGGTCCCACATCAGACACCAGTTGCAAGTACTAGGTCACCTGTACCTCTGACTAACTGACTATAAATTCAGGAGTTCCCAAGAGCCTGCCCCTGAGGTTCAATAATATACTAGAACATCTCACAGAACTCAAAAAAACACTTTACATACATTTGCCAACTTATTATAAAGGCTACAACTCTGTTTTTTTGTTTGTTTTTTTTGAGTTGGAGTCTCACTCTGTTGGCCAGACTGGAGTGCAGTGGCCACTCCCGGCCACCACAGCCTCGACCTGCTGGGCTCTGCGATCCTTCCGCCTCAGCCTTCCAAGTAGCCAGAATTACAGGCATGCGCTACCACACCCGGCTGATTTTTTGATTTACTGTAGAGATGAGGTCTCGCTGCCCAGGCGGGTCTCAAACCCGCGGGCTTAGGCAATCCACTCACCTCAGTCTCCCAAAGGCGCGGGATTACAGGCTGAGCCACCGAGCCCGGTTAGGATACAACTCTGAAGAGCCAAATGGAAGACGTGTATAGGGCAAGGTAGTATGGGGGAGCAGAGATTTCATGTCTCCTCAGGGCACCCCACCCTCCCTGCAGGACCTCCCCAGAGATTGGTGGGTGAGGTTGAAAGGTCCAACCTACTAGTCTCTTGACCTTGCGCAAGCAACCTCATCCTAAAGCCAGCCTCACACTAAGTCAGCTCATGAGCATAAACTCAGGTGAGATGAATAGCAAAAGACACTCCTATCACTCAGGAAACTCCAAAGGATTAAAGATCTTTGTGTGAGGAGCCAGGACAAGAGGACAAGGAAAATATATATTTCTTTTCTTTCTTTCTTTTCTTTTCTTTCTTCTCTCTCTCTCTCTCTTTTTTTTTTTTTTTTGGATTCGGAGTCTCACTGTTGCCCACCCTGCAGTGCAAGTGGCACATTCACGGCCACTGCAGCCTCAACCTGCTAGGTTCAGGAAATCCTTCAGCCTCAGCCTTCCAAGTAGCTGGAACCACAGGCACATGCCACCATGCCTGGCTAATTTTTTTATTTACTGTAGAGATGAGGTTTTGCCAAGTTGCCCAGGCTGGTCTTGAACCCGTGGGCTCAGGCAATCCTCTTACCTCTGCTTCCCAAAGTGCTGGGATTATAGGCATGAGCCACTGCACCTGGACCCCCCACTAAGTTTTAAATAAATGTTTTTATTTTACTAAATATAGAAAAGTAACAAAGTATATATTTCAGAGCCAGTATGCCCTCAGCCGCAGTGTGCCCTTATGCAAACTAGTTAATCTCTCTGGGCCCCAGTTTCCTCATCTATACGATGCAGATAATAGTCATCTCTCTCCTATGATTATCATGGGATTAACTTTTAATATACACAAAGTATTTGGAACTACGTCTGGCACACAGTAAGCACCATATTGAGTGCTTGCTATTAATTACCGTGACAACAGTTATTCAGGGACCTTATGGATATTAAGGACAGCTAGGAGCTCTCCTCTGAAATTGTAGGAAAGACCACATGCAAAAAGCAAGGAACTGCTCCACAGTTTATAAGTAAAATAACCCTTAAAAGAGAGATAATACATAGCCAGGAATCAGAAAGTAAAAGATTCATGATCACAGGTAATTGACCACTAGCATACTGGCCTAAACACTCAAATGAAGACTCAAGAAAAAGAAGTAAAAGATTAAAATACAAATCAATTCACTAGCACAGCCAGGATCATGATTTTCATAAAGTTCCATGTTAACGAATGAGCTAGAAAATAAAGCCCCAATTCCAGAGTAACTATCTGATTAATCTTTCATCCAGGCAAGCTCTGTAAAGCACCACCACTCAAGAGACAAATTATCCTAAGGCAACTGAATACTTTTCCTATAGCATTTATTTGGCTGTATCCCCAACATCCCATTCCCCTCTTCCTCCTTCCTGTTATATTCCAATTTTTCCAGCCAAGCTGTTTGGTTGGGACTAACCCAACTCTCACTCTAGAAGTGCATCCTGTTTAGAATTCTATCAGGATATCACATTCTTCAACTCCAGTGGGAGAGGCACATGACCCAAGACATGATCAGTCAGACCAGCCAGACTGATCCCAGGACCACGGGAAGCAGAAAAGCCTGCTCCTTTCTGCTGGGTGTCAGTAAAGCCCAGGGGACCTGGGACCTGGGGCAGCCATCTTGGGACTACAGGATAGAACCTGCAATGAATAACACCAAAAAGCGGAGAGAAATGTACTGGATTCTGGTGATACCATCTGAGCCCAGGAGTAAGCCTTGCTTAAAGACTGAATTTGCCTACTTTGTGGCCAATACATTTTCTTTGCCACTTAAACCACTTTGGCTTAGGTTTCCTTTCGCCTGCAATCCAGTCAACTCTAAATGGCACTTGCTTCATAACTATATTCCATTAAAAAGTAACAGAAAAGCCAGTTATAGTCACAATTAACAGTAAACTTACCTGCTCACATCATGACCTTGATTTATTTATAATTAAAGGTTTTAAGAAAGAAATCATATACCCGTTTTCTTAATTGGTAAAAATTTCATTTGGAATCTCAGATTACAGATACAGGCCCTTGAATATGCTCCACTTTGACCCTGGTTTACATATATTCAGTACTGTTACGTTTCCAGAGTGACAGAACCCTTTCCTGATTTTCAGGGCAATTTTAAGGTAAAACACACCCCGCCCCCACCAGGACCATTGTGAAAAAGTGTGCTCTAAGTATTCAACAGTAATAAGGAAATGAGAAACCACAAAGAAAAGATGTGTTCCCAAGAATTTTAATGAATCAATGGCAAACTTACCTGTTACTTCATTAAATATGCCTCTACCAGATTAAGCTACCGCTTTTCAGATCTAAAATCCTTGCATGTGATACTAACCAACCTTGGTACAGGTCAGGTCAGTTAATATATCACAGATACACAGTTAATTTGTATATTTTTGTGTATAAGGTACAGTATGCTTCAATATTTTGAAAAGTAAGATGTGTCAAAAATAAAAGAATTCTTATAAACTTAAGTCAGCTCTTTCTGAATTGCTATAAATAACACTCTGCTCTGAATCATTTTGACCATTGGAATTGACAGCTCTCCAAAAATGAAGCTACTTTACAAGCTTGTTGTCATGGATATGTTTATTTAAGTAGAGGGGAGACAACTTTCAACAGGGTAGCCCTAACGGGCACAGGGTGGATGGTTTTAAAAGGAACTGTATGGCATCCTGGACCTCTGGGACAGGTATGAAGGAGACTCACCGGCCAGAGCCTTGATGCGGGACCGCTCGAAGAGCCGTGCGGAGCTGTTCTCATTGTCCCAGTCATCGACGTCCCAGCGGTTGTTGACATCACTGTACTGCTGCTGGATCTCAATGTTGTCATAGTCTGTGGCTACTGTGGTTGTCATCTTGAACTGTCTCAGCTGCTCCTCCACATCAGCTCCTTCTTAGAGTTCTGTGAGAAGGAAAAAGAAGAACCTATTTAGACATCTAAAGTGTATCCAGTCCCCATGAAACCTACTGGGAGAAAGGTGAGCAGAGAGTAAAACAATCAGTGCTTGCCAGGATTGGGTCTTCTTGAGTCAAAGCTGGTTTTGGACTTCAGCACTGCCTCATTAACAGGTGTGTGACCTTAGCCAAGTTACTAAGTATCTCTGAGCCTCAGTTTCCCCAACCATTACAGAAGAAAGATACTTTATGAGTTGTTGAGAGGACTGAATGAGATGATGGATGCCCCCAAAATGGGTTTCTTCCTTCTTCCTAAAGTCTAAACACTGCAATTTTAAAGTCTGATCAGAGTTGGACCAACACCTACTTGGGGCTTCTGATTAAACCCATTATTTCTATTGTGTATCACCATAAATTAGAATATTCTAGCTTCTCCTATAAATTCATAAAATGTTATACAAGGGAACTAACGGATCATTATATATAAACACCTCACTTACATATTTAAAAACCGATGCCTAAGATCAAGACATAAGTACATGGAACCCAGCCTGGGCGATGGAATGAGACTCCAACTCAAAAAAACAAAAAGACGTAAGTATATGGAACCAAAGAAAGCACTAGTAGACGCTCAATAAATGATTAATAAATTTCACTACTAATACCCCCCCCCCAGGAACTCACCTAGGGTCACAGTGCTTTCCATAGGTAAATATGAGACAAGAATCTAGACCTTGGTCCAGGCTCAGTGGCTTACATCTATAATCCCAGCACTTTGGGTAGCAGAGGCAGGAGGATTGCTTGAGCCCAGGAGTTCAAGACCCGCCTGGGCAACATAGCAAGACCTTTTCTCTTCCAAAAAAAAATTAGCTAGGTGTAGTGGCATGCAGCTGTAGTCACAGCTACTTGGGAGGTTGAGGCCGGAGAATCGCTTGAGCCCAAGAGGTTGAGGCTGGAGTGAGCCGTGATTGCGCCACTGCACTCTAGCCTGGATGACAGAGTGAGACTTCGTCTCAAAAAAAACAAAAAACAAAAAACAAAAACAACCTAGGCCTCAACTTTTTGGCCCACTGCTGTCTTTACCTTAGCACAGTGCCTTCAGAAAATTGTGAGAGAGACGATAGCTCTCTCTTTGAACACCTATTATTCACTCATTGAACCAATATACCGAGGACTTACTACATTAGGTACTCTGAGCTGTGCCAGATGCTGGAGATAAAGATAAACAAGATAAGGACCTAGCTCTAGGGAAGCTTATGTCCTAGTAGGAGGAGCTGGACAAGAGTTTAAAGAAAAGAAAATGAAAGTAGAGTCATGTGACAGAGAGTGAAGGACTTCAGAGCTGGTGGTCAAGGAAGCCCTCACTAACTTGGTATTGAAACAGAACTCAATGTCAAAAGAAATGGATCACAGACAAGTGGAATAGCATTCCAGGCAGAGGAGACATCATGCATGCTGGACAAGCGGAGGGTACTGTGTTGCTAGAGTCCGGTGGGCAGGGGAAAGGCAAGGAGACAAGGTTGGAGAGGGAGGCAGGTGACACCAGGACGGGCTCTGTGAGCCCAAGTGTGGCAGGTAGCCACTGCAGGATTTTTTTTTTTTTTTTTGAGTTGGAGTCTCACTCTGTCACCTCGACTGGAGTGCAGTGGCCACTCCCTCCCGGCCACTGCAGCCTTGACCTGCTGGGCTCCAGCGATCCTTCCACCTCAGCCTTCCGAGTAGCCGGAATTACAGGCGCTACCACGCTCGGCTGATTTTTTGATTTATTGTAGAGATGAGGTCTTGCTGCCCAGGCGGGTCTCGAACCCGTGGGCTCAGGCAGTCCACTCACCTCAGCCTCCCAAAGGCGCGGGATTACAGGCTGAGCCACCAAGCCCGGCTCACCGCAGGATTTTTAAGCTAATAACTGACCACTGCATGCATGTTAAGAGAGTATTCCTAGTGTTGTGTGGAAAACAGATTCTAGGAGGCAAGAATGGAAGCAGGGGCCTCTCAGAAGGCCACCCCAAAGATGGTGGTGGCCCAGCCTTGGGTGATGGAGTGGAGATAGTTAAGAGGTGGATGTGGCTGGATGCAGTGGCTCATGCCAGTGATCCCAGCACTTTGGGAGGCAGAGGTGAGAGGATTGCCTAAGCCCACACATTCATGACCAGCCTGGGCAACTTGGTGGGATCTCGTCTCTACAGTAAATTTTAAAAATTAGCTGGGCGTGATGGTGTATGCCTATGGTTCCAGCTACTTGGAAGGCTGAGGTGGAAGGATCACCTGAGCCCAGGAGGTCTAGTCTGCAGTGGCTGTGAGTGTGCCACTGCACTCCAGCTTGGGTGACAGAGTGAGACTCCAATTAAAAAAAAAAGAGGTGGATATGCTTCAGAGGGAGAACCGAGACAGGATCTGGTGAAGGGCTGACTAGACCCAAGGCTTCAGGAAACTGAGTGAGGCGCTGTGCTTCATTTTTATTGATGTGGTTAAAATTTTAAATTCACTGCAGGGACTTAGGCTCAGTCAGGCATACAGAGCTAAGTAAGTTATGTTAATCTGCAAATGTAAGAAGAAAAGGGGGATAGATCAGGTGCAGTGGCTTAAGACTATAATCCCAGCACTTTGAGAGGCCGAGGCGAGAGGATTGCCTGAGCCCAGGGGTTTGAGACCAGCCTGGGCAACTTGGTGAGACCTCATCTCAACAATAAATCAAAAAATTAGCCGGGTATGGTAGTGCGTGTCCATAGTTCCAGTTATGTGGAAGGCTAAGGTGAAAGGATCGCCCGAGCCCAGTAGGTAGAGGCTGCAGTGGCCGTGAGCATGCCACTGCATGGCAGCCTGGGCACCAGAGTAAGACTCCACCTCAACAAAAAAAAGAAGAAGAAGAAAAGGAAGAAAATGATCCCCCCTTTTAGGGGTAGGAAGATATCCCAAGAAAGAGATGTCTGCTACCAACATCTTAAGACTCAAAATTTTATCATAAGGTTTTTGTGCCTGGATACCCATTTAGTGCAAGTCTCGTTCAATGTGCACATGGGCTGGAGGCAGCAGCCCCCTCACTACAGCCTGTGTGCTAATACAAGCAGACACTGCCTAGCAATACAGAGGGACCATGCCGGAGATAAGCTTCCCCCTCACGTAGGCCATCATACAAAGAAATAAGCAAAGTCATGTGAGCAGAAAAGAAACTTTTCTCTTACTGTGCATCAGATGCATCTTTTCTCCAAATCCTAGCACCTAACCACATATATCACATGCAACCAAGTTTCCCTGGTAAATAAATTATGCTGAAACAAATTAACTGCACCTTAAATAGCAGAATATCGGGTGGTACAAGAGAATATCTGACCTCTCTTTTGTCCTTAGCTGTTTTCTCACAAGCTATCTAAGAACATTGCCAACATCCCACGTATTCCTAAGAAAGAAGCACTGAGCCCATCTTACAACTGAGCCACAACATCTGCAACTCAAACTGTCACTTTTCTCTAACAGAAAAGTTCTGGACAGGAGTAAAATCCTGGATTCCCATCAGACAGACATAATCAATCCCAAAAACATACATTCATGGGTAGATTAATTTTAACACCTACACTAGTATTTATGGAATTTCACAAAAACACAATTTTAGAAACCTAATCCAGTAAGTGTGTTCTGCTGAATGATCTTACAGTTGCAGTTAACATCCAGAATCATAACCCCTTCAACAAAAAGAAAGAAAATGAATATTGTCATGTAACCATTTGGCCTTGGAGATGGTTAATTTTCATGACTATTTTCAATACAAAAGATGCTAATAAAATTCAGCCTTGAAGGATTCTGTCTCCCAAGTTCTGGACTTACAGAAAGTGAAATTTAACCCAAGTGGAGGTGAAACCGAGGCAAAGCATTACCTCTCTCCAGAAAAGATTCGGCTATTTGGTGCCACCTGCTGACCGATGGGAACATGCCACACCGCGGCCTGCAGGGCAGCTCCCAACCTGTGCTGCCATTTGCACCATTTGAGTGAGCCCCACTAAGGTCCTCGTCCTGCCCCCAACTGTAAGTCTCTCTTCCTACCCATGGCTCACCTCCAGTCCCCAACTGCTCTTCACAAATCTCTCAATAAACAAGTGTCAATCTTTTCTTAAGCTTAAAATAAGTCATTCAGAGAACTTAGGCACAGTTTTTTCTAACTGCTCTTCCTTCGTGTTATTTATTTGTTTGTTTGTTTATTTTTGAGTCGGGGTCTCACTCTGTCACCAAGGCTGGAGTGCAGTGGAATGATCATGGCTCACCACAGCCTTGACCTTCTGGGCTCTGGTGATCCTTCTGCCTCAGTCTCCTGAGTAGCTGGGACTACAGGCATACCACCATGCCTGGCTGATTTATTTTATGTTTTGTAGAGACAAGGTCTCACTATGTTTCCCAAGCTGATTTCAAACTCCTGGGCTCAAGCAATTCTCCCGCCTCAGGCTTCCAAAGTGCTGGAATTACAGGCGTGTGCCACTGCACCTGGCCTCGTAATGGTATTATTTAAAAACACTGTTCCTTAAAACAGAGGTGAATGGGAAGCAAAAGTACTTACCAGTTTGTGTACTACAAATCAAAAAATGATGCTGTAAATTCTTTTTTTTTTTTTTTTTTGAGTCTCACTCTGTCACCGTAGACTGGAGCGCAGTGGCTGTTCCTGGCCACCGCAGGCTCACCTGCTGGACTCCAGCGATCCTTCCACCTCAGCCTTCCGAGTAGCCGGAATTACAGGCATGCGCTACCACGCCCGGCTGATTTTTTGATTTATTGTAGAGATGAGGTCTCGCTGCCCAGGCGGGTCTTGAATCCGTGGGCTCAGGCAATCCACTCACCTCAGCCTCCCAAAAGGCGCAGGATTACAGGCTGAGTCACCGAGCCCGGCAAATTATTCTTTTTATTCAATTGTTTCATTCAGGTATCTAGAATTTGATATCATAAACATTTTTTCTTCAATATTCTACATCTGTTCAATGTCCTTGTCACACAGCTGAGTTCTCATAGTGATAGAACCAAATTTTTATTCTTCAGGACAATTTCAAGGCAAAACATCCCACCCTCCACCACGACCATGGTGAAAGGACCATGGTCCTTCTAAGCATTCAACAGGGGCAAGGGAGTGACTGAGGATGAAGAAACCAGAGTTAAGGAGAGTGTGAAAAAGAGTGTACCCAGGGCACGGGGATTCCAAAGCTCCAGCATGTTCCAAACATCATTATCCTCCCACCCACTTCAACAAGGGAGTGTGCCAGCTGTGAGGGCAGTTTATATCACACATACAGGTGTCCCAGGGAGTTATCTAAAACGGGTTGGATTTTCCCATGGTGCCATCAGTCATGCATCCCAAGGGCTGGTGAAGTAATCTGTGTTTCTTAAATGGCTGTGGGAAGATTAGAAGGCAAGAGGATAGGAAGCCATGGCCACACTGGAGCACTGCCTGGTGGTTCCACCAACAGGAAAGCTGGAGAGGACTGCCCAAGGCTGGCACAAGACAAGGTAATCTCCCCTTGAGGAGAAGGGCCCTCACACCTCTATTATCTGACTTGCTCTGGTTCCCTTGACTTGATCACCAGAGTGGGAGCTATGAGGCAGAGACTCAAATGGCTCTAGCATTGGCTACCACAAGGTCATAACCATTAGGAAAAAAACTGCAGTGTTACCACCACCAGGCTATGGAAGTATTCTATTTGTTCTCCTCTACATTGATTAAAATTCTGAAAGTCAATACTTGGCACAGCCCAAAGGGAAAATGCGTTATCTGTTCTGTTACTTTCCAAGATGTTACACTTCTTTTTTTTTTTTTTTTGAGTTGGAGTCTCCCTCTGTCAGCCAGGCTGGAGTGCAGTGGCACACTCACGGGCACCCCAGTCTCTACCCGCTGGGCTCAGGTGATCCTTCTGCGTCAGTCTTCCGAGTAGCCAGAACTACAGGCACGTGTTACCACGCCCAGCTAAGTTTTTATTTACTGTAGAGACGAGGTCTCACCAAGTTGCCCAGGCTGGTCTAGAACCTGCGGGCTCAGGCAATCCACTCGCCTTGGCCTCCCAAAGTGCTGGGATTACAGGCTGAGATACTGAGTCCGGGGCTATACTTATTTTCTATGTTGCACAGATATCAGATACATTCACAGGCTTTTGTTCATAAACAATTTTCTTCAGACTGGGCATGGTGGCTCATGCCTGTAATCCCAGCACTTCGAGAGGCGGAGGCGAGAGGATTGCCTGAGCCCAGGGCTTTGAGACTAGCGTAACTTGGCAAGACCTTGTCTCCACAATAAATTAAAAAAAAAAATTAGCCAGGCCTGGTGTTGCTCACCTGTAGTTCCAGCTACTTGGAAAGCTGAGGTGGAAGGGTCACCTGAGCCCAGAAGGTTGAGGCTGCAGTGGCTGTGAGCGTGCCACTGCACTCCTGCCTGGGCAACAAAGTGAGACTCTGACTCAAAAAACAAAAAATAAAAACCACAGTGATGCCCAAGCTTCATTCCAGCGCCCTCTTCTGTTACTCTGCAGAGTCTCCCTGAGGGGCATCACCCACTTCCCTGCCTTTGACTCCTCCCCTGTGCTCACAGCTGCTCCCTGGACAGCTGAGTGCAATTGTCTCCTTAGAACCAGCAATCTGTCTAGCACCAAACTTATGATCCCAACCACTGCTCTCTGCTTTCCCTGCATCCCTTCCTCATTGAATGGCACCCTCATTTCTCCCAGGTATCCCAGCCAGACACCGCATAGTCGTCTTCCATTTTTCCCTCTCCCCCCATCTTCAGGTCCTAAGGTTGCTTGTGCCTCCTGAAAATCTCATGAGCTAGCTCAGTAAGGTTTTCTTATTCCAGCAACTCACCTCTAATTTTAGGACCCAGTCCATCCCACTACATTGCTTAGAAGGACCGTTCTAAAGCGTAATTCTAATCGTTTCATTCCCCTTGACTAAAAGCCACCAATGGAAGGCAAGGCTCCCCATGCCTTCAGAACCATGCCCAGAACCCTTGGAAGAGAAACTGAGACTCTTTCGGAGGGGCCTGTACATCCTCCAGCCTGGGCCCACTATTCCTGTCCTAAACTCTTTCAACTCCTGCAGGAAAAGTTACATTCTTGTCTCAATGCCAAACCTACCACCAAGAACAGCTCTAATTCCCACAAATCCTAGCTCATGTGTCATCTCATCCAGGAAGCCTCCCTGAATCACTCACCGCCACCACCACGACCACCTGAATTAGACGACCTTAGATGGCTCCGTAGGAACTCCCTCCCAGACCCTTTGCATACCTCTGACCTATCATTTATGATAAGGATGCCTCACAACTACAAAACTTCAATTTACTTGCCATCAATACACCATAGCCTTTTGAGGTCATGTCCCCATCATACTGTCTTTATAACTCCTAGCAGGGTGCCTGGTAACATCAAGTGCCTACTAATTATTTGTGTGTGGGCTGGCTGCCTGGATGAGTGGCAGATGCAGGACTGAAAGGTGAGGCCAAGGGGCAAAGCCAATTCAAGTCACCATTCTGGTACCATCTCCATCAGTCACAAAGCCTGAAACACACAGGATTCACAGCTACACAGCTCTGGCAGACACTCCACTTTCAAGGAAGTCACTTTTTAAAAACAGGCTACCAAAAAACATGAACCCATATTTTCTCCATGCACATAATACAATTTAGATGCCTCTTTTAAATTTTGTTTTTACCTATGAAAAGAAATCTTGTCTCAACTATTCAGATTTCAGAGAGTAAAGCTACAAACAGAATTTTCACTGGCACTACACACACACACACACACACACACACACACACACACTTCTTCAATACCCAATTTTAATAAAGGGCACAAATAAATTAAATAAAAATGAAGAAAGTGACCAACATTTGCCAACCTTGTTTGAGGAAGAAAACCACATGCTACTAAGTACTTTGGCAGAATTCACAGACTTAATTATTCTGCAAACACTTAAAAGTCTCCTACTTCACTCATAAAAGACCTGAAAAAGCATACACTGGATACTGGTGTGCCGTCTTAAAAAAAAAAAAAGAAGAAGTAGTAAAGGAAAAAAAGTTCTGCTAAGGACTTTGATGGAACCAAACTGCACAAACCCAGTGTCTGAGAATTTTGCCTCAACCCTCTCAATTATTCAGACGCCAGAAAGCAAGAGTCACACCCTGTTTATATTCTACCTGCTGAGGCACTCTGCAGCATGTGTCAAACAGCCAATAAAGAGAAATATCTGCAAGAAACCACTGTTTCTTAATAATCCAGTGAGCCTACTATTACTCAGGGAGACAGAACTCATGGAGCGAGTGCCATTAAGGGACCAAGATTCCATCTTAAGCATTCAGAGTTCTTACTCACAAAGACATACAGGAAAAGTCCTCACGTGATAATTAACCATGCAAGAAATGTCATAAGTATACCAAGTCCTTTATAAAAGTATCATTCACTTTTCCAGTGTACCTGCAGCTTTGCAGGAGCACTGTTATAAAAAAGCACAACATAGCTGTACAAACTTCAGCCTTAGTTCATAGAATTAGACCATCTTGAAGGACAGAGACCTATCTGATAAAACCTTGTTAAGAAAGGTAGACTTCAGCTGGGCATGGTGGCTCACTCCTGTAATCCCAGCACTTTGGGAGGTGGAGGCGAGAAAATTACCTGAGTCCAGGGGTTGTACAGTCCAGCCTGAGCAACTTGGCGAGACCCTGTCTCTACAGTAAATTAAAAAATGAGCTAAGCATGATGGTACACATCTGTGGTTCCAGCTACTTGGAAGGCTGAGGTGGAAGGATCGTCTGAGACCAGCAGGACGAGGCTGCGGTGGCTATAAGCGTGCCACTGCACTCCAGCCTGAGCAACAAAGTGAGACTCTGACTCACAGGAAAAGGAAGATAGACTTCAAATACTCTGTAGTGGTGCTAATTTTTGTCTAATTACAAGTGACAGAGTGTAGTAAAATTTCTCACTATGATTTACCTTCTAATTCTCTGAATACATACAAGATCATAGTTATTTTAGTAGGTTGCTAACATTACGAAATATTCTTTTTTTAATCCCAATTAATTTATGAATTCTATTTTGATTGATAGTAATATTTGCCTGGTGTGTATTTTTCTATCCCATCAGTTCAACCCTTCTAGAGTCATTTTGTTTTACGTATGCCATTCCCCCCCCCAGTTGAATCCAAGAGTCTCTTGTCATTTAGTGAGCAGGTATAACCCATTTACATTTATTAGGATTACTGCCAAAGGTGAAGTTTCAATCAACTTATTTCGTGTTTTCTATGATAATTAACAAAAATGTGGAAACTGGGGCCCAAGAAGTTAAACACCTGGATCAAGTCACAAGGCTATGATGTCTTTATCATAATATCTTTATCACTGCTGAATCCAGAGCCAGTAAGAACACAATCTAATCTTTAAAATGCAGAGATGATTAATCTAACCCCTAATACAGTTAAAAATTACATTTTAGGAGGATGGTTTGCTTTACAAGGAGCACAGTGCTTGACTTGCTTTCTCATTCAATCCTCCCCAGTAACCTTTTGAGGTAGATACTATCATTAGCCCTATTTTACAGATAAATAAGCTAAGGTTTTGTCAGTAGTGGCAAGGCAAAAAAATGAGGAAGACAAGAGGATCCGAACCCAGTGTGTAAGACTCCAAAGTCCATGATTTAAATGAACTAAAATTACCCTGCCTTCTAAGGCAAAAACTCTTTATTAGCAGTCCATGCCAGAAAAATATAGAAAGGACCCAAGGTTCTTAAATAAATGAGGAAATGGATTAGCCCTCATCAAAGTCTAATTATTGCCTAAGGCAGTAACTCACCCAGTCAGGTTGCCTAGCTCATGCATATACAATGGGGGTGATACTGCTTCCAAGTAAAGGAAAATTCATTTTGGCAGTGGGGTGGAAAGTCCTACTCCTTTTTATCTAAGCACAGATATACACTGTAACTATGATATTAAAATTTCATGGGTGAACAATTAGAAAAAAATGACTAAAAGACCCTTGGGAATGGAAGCAATACAAAAATGATGAGAAAAACTATCCAAGTGAAAGGAAAAAAACATGTATTCCCTTTAAGTAACTGAAGACCTGAAAAAAGCCTTAGAAGACAGGAAGATTAAGAGCACATTTCTTTGTACTAAAGAATTAGAATACCACATACCATGGGTCCCATTCATTAAATTTCTGGTGTAAAACTCACAGTGGCTACTCCATTCAAAACTAACGTGTGTACTTTACGACAGCAGCAAAGATGTAGCCATCTTCTGCCTACAACATTCAAAAATGAAAGCACCCATTCATAACCGGTATTCAGAGATAGCCTCTTTCCCATACAGATGGAAGGTGCCACTGGAACGTGGTTGTGGTTTTTTTCTGGCTCCAGTTTTCTCCTGAGGTTGAAATTGAAGAACAACACAGTCCGATGGACAAATTTGTTTTTCAAATGCAAAAATTCAATCAGCTTCTATTCTTTGGAGGAGCAAAATGAACCCTTACTATACTGAAAATAAATTCTTGGGGATTTTTTGGTTCTTTTTTTGAGTTGGGGTCTCACTCCATTGCCCAGGCTGGAGTGCAGTGGCACACTCACGGCCACCCCAGCATCGACCTGCTGGGCTCTGGTGATCCCTCTACCTCAGCTTTCCAAGTAGCCAGAACTACAGGCACATGCTGCCACACCTGGCTAATTTTTTTTTTTTTTTTTTTTTTGAGTTGGAGTCTCACTCTGTCGCCGAGACTGGAGGGCAGTGGCTGCTCATGGTCACCACAACCTCGACCTGCTGGGCTCCGGCGATCCTTCCACCTCAGCCTTCCGAGTAGCCGGAATTACAGGCGCGCGCTACCACGCCCGGCTAATTTTTGATTTATTGTAGAGATGAGGTCTCGCCAAGTTGTCCAGGTGGGTCTCGAACCCGCGGGCTCAGGCAATCCACTCACCTCAGCCTCCCAAAGCGTGGGATTACAGGCTGAGACACCGAGCCCGGCTTTAATGTTTGATTTATTTTAGAGACGAGGTCTCGCCAAGTTGCCCTGGCTGGTCTTGAACCTGCAGGCTCAGACAATCCACTCGCCTCGGCCTCCCAAATTGCTGGGATTACAGGCTGAGTTACTGAGCCCGGCCCGAAAATAAATTCTTTATAAAAGATGTCACTAGTGGGAACTACACTGACCATAATTAGTTTTACTTTAAGTCAGTCTACCCAAAAGGTCTGGCCACTATGGTTTAAGAACTTAACATTATTACAGCACATGACCACAAATTCATTCTACAGCAAGGAATAGCATAATACAGGGAGAAAGTGGGACAACCCCCTGCGCTTCCTCCATCTTTCACAGCAAACTGCACAGGAACAGTGAAACTACATAAACGATAAATGGATTTATTATTTGAGTCCCTTAGCTGAAAGGAAAATTACTGATATACTGCATAAAAATGTATCCTTATTTACTATCTGCACATTAAAATTTTATACAAAGCACCTTATTTCTTTTCTCTGCCCACATTTGGTAGCATCTATTTTTTTTTTTTTTTTTTGAGTATTAGTCTTACTCTGTTGCCCTGGCTGGAGTACAGTGGCACGTTCACGGCCACTGCAGCCTTGGTCCGCTGAGCTCAGGCAGTATTTCTACCTCAGCCTTCCAAGCAACTGGAATCACAGGCGTGCACCACCACGCCCATATAACTTTTTGACTTTTTGTAGGTCTTGCCAAGTTGCCCAGGCTGGTCTCAAACCCCTGGACTCAGGCAATTCTCTCACCTCCGCCTCCCAAAGTGCTGGGATTATAGGCATGAGCCACCACACCTGGCAGCATCTCAATTCTAAAAATAATCTTATAAGTCCTAATCTTAAAAAAAAAAAAATCAACTGAATTTTTAAAGTAGATAGTGGAGAGCTAGAGTGAAAGGTTAGCTTTCCAAAGTTCATTTATAAACCTCAAAATCACCTAACTCGAACCAACTAAAATAGAAAAAAATAATTTCCACTTAATACGCAGCTATCCTCATATACAGGGTCATTAAAGGCCATCTTGTTTTTGTTCCACTTACAGAGAAGAGCACTTAAAACTGAAATTATTAACTCAATACAGACCTAACGCCATAGTCTTATGGCCAATGTGGGGTTTCTAAGCCACTATAAATAACCATTCTGGTCTCACATTTACTTCCAAGTAGTTTTAAATTATATTATAGTTCTAACGGCACTGCTGCCAAATACCAATCCTGAATTTCAGTGAGTTTGGCAGTTACTGCCTTATTCATTGTAAAATGTTATAAGTCCGTATCATGTGTGCTTGAACAACATAGAAGCCATAAAGTGCCCTCTATTTAGAAGCTGACTTCTAGAGCAGCCCAGTGCCAAAACTCTCCACAAATCTATCAAGTGAATATGTGTGTCTCAATTACCTGGAATGAGGATGAAATGAAAGAAATATGTAAAACTGCACTGAAAAGCAACATCATATCAAGTGACATGTCTCACGCACTCACAACAAGTCTCCCAAGGGCCGGGGTTCCACTTGTTCTGTTCCCCTTTACACCACAAGGACCCAGCACAGCATCTAAACCATAGCAGGTGCTCAGAACCAATTGTGAAATAAAATGCAGGTGGGAGAAGCAGTGTTACCACAGAGCAATCAAACTCTAAAACACAATATTTCTTCCTACTAAATAATATGTACTTTTGAGTTCCAGTGAAATTCTCATTTTGGCTTTTTAAAAATTTTATTTTAAAGATGTGGGGTACAATTCAGAATGAGATACACAAGTGGTTATTGTACAGGTAAAGTTTGGGCCTCCTTTTGGTCCCCACTTTGCCTGGTTTGAGATCAGGTACCTTTATTGATGTTGTGTTTCCCCTACCCCCACCCCGGCAGTATCCTGCTACTGCCAATCCTTTCCTTTTTTTGTTTTCCGAGTCAGAGTCTAACTCTGTCGCCCAGACGGGAGTACAGTGGCATGCTCCCGGCCACTGCAGCCTCGACCTGCTGGGCTCCAGCGATCCTTCTGCCTCAGCCTTCCAAGTAGCCAGAACTACAGGCATGTGCTACCACGCCTGGCTAATTTTGTTGATTTATTGTAGAGACCAAGGTCTCGCCAAGTTGCCCAGGTGGGTCTCAAACCCACGGGCTCAGGCAATCCACTTGCTTCGGCCTCCCAAAGTGCTGGGATTACAGGCTGAGACACGAGCCTGGCCAATTCCTTTCTTATAGTATTATGGTAAATGTTCAGGGTCCGCTTATGAGTGAGAACATGTGGTACTTTGTTCTTTGTTTCTGAGATAGATCGCAGAGTATGATAGACTCTAAATCCATCCAAGCTGCTGTGAAGTCCATATGTTTGTCCTTCTTTATGGCTGCACAATATTCCATTGTGTATATGTACCACATTTTAAAAATCCAATTCAGTTTCCATGGGCAGCACGGTTGTTTCCATGTTTTTGTTATTGTGAATAGAGCTGCAATTAACATGCGTGTGCAGGTATCTTTTTTGTAGAATGATTTGAGTTCCTACAGGAATATTACCAGTAAGGGGAATGCTGGGTCATATGGAAGGTCAATATCCAGCTCATTTAGAAATCACCACACTGTTTTCCAAAGAGGTTACACTAGTTTGCATTGCCACCAGCAGTGTAGAAATGTTTCTTTTTCTCTGCATCCTCACCAGCATGTGTTGTTTGTTTTTATTAATGATGGCCATTCTTATTGGGGTTACGTGATATCTCAATGTGGTTTTGATTTTCTTTTTTTTTTGAGTTGGAGTCTCACTCTGTCGCCCAGACTGGAGTGCAGTGGCCGCTCCCTGCCACCGCAGCCTCGACCTGCTGGGCTCCGGCGATCCTTCCGCCTCAGTCTTCCAGGTAGCCGGAATTACAGGCATGTGCTACCACACCCAG
>NW_007063868.1:415482-432182 GCF_000164805.1 Carlito syrichta | reverse complement strand
ACCCGTGGGCTCAGGCAATCTACTCACCTCAGCCTCCCAAAGGCGTGGGATTACAGGCTGAGCCAATGAGCCCGGCTGGTTTTGATTTTCTTTTCTCTGATAATTAGTGAGGCTGAGCACTTTTTCATGTGTCTGTTTGCTGCCCATATATCTTCTTTTGAGAAGTGTCTATTCACGTGTTTTGCCCACTTTTTAATGGGGCTGTTTGTTCTTTTCCTTTTGGCTCATTTGAGTTCCTTGTAAATACTGGATCTGTAGGCCTTTGTCAGATATACAGTTAGCAAATATTTCTTCCTATTTTTGTGGGCTGTTTACCTGCTCTCTTGATGGTTTCTTTGGCTTTGCATAAGCTTGTCAGTTTGATGAGGTCCCACTTGTCTCTCTCTTATAGCATGGGCACTTGGGGTTTTGGTCAGGAATTGGTTGCCAGCTCCACTCTCCTTAAGGGTGTCTCCTGCATTTTCTAAGATTCTTACGGTGTGAAGTTTTACATATAGGTCTTTGATCCATTTAGAGTTTGACTTTTGTATATGGTGATAGGTAGGGGTCCTGTTTCAATCTTCTGCATATGGTCAGCCAGTTTTCCCAGCATCATTTATTGAATAGGTTCTCCTCTCTCCAATGGTTGTTGGTGGAGGATTTGTTGAAGATAAGTTGGTTGAGAAATTGAGGTTTTGCTTCCGGAATCTCTATCCTTTTGCATTAGTTCATATGCTATCCTTGTACCAACACCAGGCTGTTTTGATTATTGTAGCTTTATAATAAAGTTTAAAGTCTGGGAGTGTGAAACCTCCTGCTTTTTGTTTTGCTGAGGATTGTTTTGGCTATTCGTGGTTGATTATGTTTCCATATGAATTATTGTATTGTTGTTTTGAGGTCTGAAAAGAATGCTGCTAGTAATTTAAAGGGGATTGCATTAAATCTGTAGATTGCCTTGGGTAGTGTAGAATGGACATCTTAACAGTGTTGATTCTCCCCATTCATGAACACAATATATATATAATTTTAGTTGGAGTCTCACTCTGTTGCCCAGGGTGGAGTGCAGAGGCACACTCACGGTCACCCTAGCGTTGACCTGCTGGGCTCCGGCAATCCTTCCACCTCAGCCGTCTAAGTAGCTGGAACTACAGGTGCACACTACCATGCCTGGCTAATTTTTTTTTTAAATTGTAGAGACGAGGCTTCGCCAAGTTGCCTGGGCTAGTCTCTAACCTGCGGGCTCAGGCAACCCACTTGTCTTAGCCTCCCAAAGTGCTGAGATTATAGGCTGAGCCACTGAGGCTAGCCGAGCATGGAATATTTTTCCATTTGTTCGTGTCTTCTTTGATTTCTTTGAGCAGTGTTTTGTAGTTTTCATTGTAAAATTCTTTCATTTCTCTGGTTAGGAAGATGCCGAGGTACTTCATTTTTTTGTGTGGCTGTTGTGAATGGGATTGTGCTTTTTATTTGGCTCTTTGTTTTATTGTTGTTGGTGTATAAGAATGCAACTGTCATTTGTACATTTATTTTGTACCCTGAGATTTTGCCAAAGTCCTTTATCAGTGAATTCTCAATGTTATAGAAGGAACAACCTTCTCTGTACTCAGATTCATTTAGCAAAGGATGAAGTTTTTTTGTTTTTTCTTTTTTAGATTGAAAAACATAGTTTACTTAGAAAGTAGATTAGAGAGAGAGAAGGTTCACCTCCCCAAGGATAGGGAAGGGACCAAAGCCAGGATGAAGTTTTATAAGAAATTTCTTTTCTTTTTTTTTTTTTTTTTTAAGTCAGTTTCAGTCTGCTGCCCAGGCTGGAATCTCACACCATCGCATATTCACGACAACCACAGCCTCAACCTGCTGGCTCAGGCGATCCTTCCACTTCAGACTTCCAAGTGGCTAGAACTACAGGCGTGTGCCACCAATGCTGGCTAATTTTTTTTTTTAATTGTAGAGATGAGGTCTCATCATGTTGCCCAGGCTGGTCTTGAACCTGTGGGCTCAGGCAATCCTCTCTCCTCTGCCTACCAAAGTGCTGGGATTACAGGCGAGAGCTACTGCTTGTGGCAAGAAATTTATTTTCAACTGTCACAAGCTCTGAAGGGTCATATTTGGACAGAACTGAAGTAATAACTAATCTCTCAATCTCACTTGTATATGCCTTATAACATATTTAGATACAGACTATTTTAAGATCATTTCCCTTTGCAAAATGACTTAAATCCAAGACCGTGTAGGCTACCTAAATTTCCAGAGGCTTACATTTTTTTTTTTTCTGAGTCAGAATCTCTGTCACCCAGGTTGGAGTACAGTGGCATGATCACAGCCACCGTAGCCTTGACCTGCTGGACTCAGGCAATCTCTTGACTTTAGCCTTGCAAGTAGCTGGAACTACAGGTGTGTACCACCATGCCCAGCTAATTTTTTTTTTTTTTGTAGAGATGAGGTCTCACCATGTAACCCAGGTTGGCCTCGAACCCATGAGCTCATGCAACTTTTAGCCTCAGGCTCTCAAAGTGCTGGGATTATAAGCATGAGCCACCATGCCTAGCTAGAAGTGTACATTTTATTAGTTAAATTTTCTCAAAGAGCAGCTCAAACAACTCTAATTGCTTGCATCAAGGCTCAACAGCAAGTCTTTCCCCTTAGTAAATGTTTCCCAAACTTACTTAGAAATCTGTAAACTTTCAAATTAATAAAATGAGTAAAGGTTGGCCTATGATACTGGAAAGAGAGGTGACATCAATCCTAGAAAAATCATTCAACCTCTATTACTAAAAGTTGTTTAAACCTGAACAATCTGAAACACTTTTTAAAAAAACCCAAACATAGTTCAAAAATATTACATATCATAGCCGGGCTCGGTGGCTCAGCCTGCAATCCCGTGCCTTTGGGAGGCTGAGGTGAGTGAATTGCCTGAGCCCGCGGGTTCGAGACCCGCCTGGGCAGCGAAAGCTCATCTCTACAATAAATCAAAAAATCAGCTGGGTGTGGTAGCGCGCGCCTGTAATTCCAGCTACTCGGAAGGCTGAGGCGGAAGGATCACTGGAGCCCAGCGGGTTGAGGCTGCAGTGGCTGGAAGCGGCCACTGCACTCCAATCTGGGCGACAGAGTGAGACTCCGACTCAAAAAAAAAAAAAAATTACATATCCAGTCTGGAATCCATTAGAATCCCGCACACTACTGTTCAAAAGCTTATTTACAAAGATGTTCAATATCAAGTTTGGTAACAAAAGTCAGTTAAAGTAAATGTGAATTCACTTTGGCTCTCTAGAATATTCAAACGTTAGTACACAAGAAAAATGAGTCACAGTGCCTAAAATTATACCATACATTTAGAATCACAGAGGAGAACTCTGACTGACAATGCATGTATCATAGATGACAGCCACAGGTTAAGCTTGTCTACCACAGGGCCAGGCCATATCCAACTGACTGAGCCAATCAGCCCGACACCCGGCTGGTGGATATCTCACCACGCTTCCCAGAAATCACAGGATGATGCACCACCTGTCCAAGGCTACAAGGGCTTGTGATTCAAATTTGTTTGGCTCCCACTATTGTTCAGTGACTTCAAAATGCAAGTAAGGTCTTAGCTGGTGAAGACTTCAATCAAGTATAAGAGCAAAAGAAACCAGCAACTTCCCTCGTCCTCCCAATAAGGGGGAAAAGGCTTAGAATAACAAGACCCGCGCATACAGACCATTCCAATTTTTCTTAAAAGCTCCTGGTGATTTGATTTTGGAAAAAGCATTTTTTTCCCCAACTACTTACTTGACCAAAATCAAGCCCATAGCTTCATCTCCTTGAAATATGTTATTAATAAACAAGTTTTCTACTTCCCAAAATATACACAACATAACATGCATTTTGTTTTTCCTGTCTCAAAATGCTTTCAAAGCAGTTGCTTCTTCTGTCAAATTCAGCAGCAGAGTAGAGAATGAACCGGATGGCAAGGCAATTTGGAGCATTTGGAGGGAACTAAATTCGGTTAGCAGTCTATGATTCCGCACAAAGACAAAAATCAGGGGCTGGGCAGTCAGCAGGAACAGTATTTTTAGCGGAATTGTGCCCCGCTCCCAGATTCACATGTTGTAGGCAAAATTCCCAAAGTGACTGTATTTAGAGACAGAGACTGTAGGGAGGTAATTAAGATTAAATGAGGGTATAGGGGTATGGCGCTAATCCAATAGGACATCTCCCCCGAAAATCCTACACCCACCACAGTTCACACAAAGGGAAGGTCAGGTGAGGACACAGAGAGAAAGTGGCCATCTGCAAACCAAGAAGAGAAGCCTCATCAGAAACCAAACCAGCACCTTGAACTTCTAGCCTACAGAACTATGAGAAAATCAATTTATGTTGTTTAAGCCATGCAGTCTGTGGCATTCCATTATGGTGGCCCAAGCTGATTAATACACCAATTGAACCCTAAATCTGTCTTTTGTGCCATTAGACTTCAATCTCACTCCAAGGATCCTGTAATGAATGAAGACTTTCTCATCTCTTTAGCAATGGCATTGCTATCTCTCATTGTCTTGTGACTTTAAAGATAAGAACAACAGATAAATGTGAGCTAGGTCAGCCTAAACTTAACTTTTCCTGGACAAACTCTTCTGAAACCCCCAGCCCCAGCCCAGGGCCTCCCCTGTTATAGGCTCTTGTTGATCTGGTTGTTTGGATGTTTGTTTGGTTGTTTTTTTTCCCACAGCCTGTACCATGACAGTGTTTAAATAATTGCCTGTGTAGTTATTTGTTAAATGACTATCTTGCCTTATAGTATACTGTGCTCTCCATGGATTTTTAGGTGTTTCTTTTTCATCAATGTGTCCCTGGGTATAATACAGCCTAGCACACAGAGGACAATAGGTAAATGTTTAATGAATAAACCTTATACTTAAAAGTTTCTCAACATCAAGGAGTATTTATTAGAAGTACTTTCCCTACCAAGTCCTTTCCTATCAAGAAGAAAAATATCGCCAGGTTATCCAACAGTAAATTTATACAAATGTAAACTGTAAATAGTAAATGCAAACAAACAAAAAGCAAATGAAACAAATTCTTGTAGCTCAAAAATTATCTACATTTTATTTCTTTTCATTTACTACATGAGAATTTTTAACTTTCCTCACTGACCAAAGAGAAAACTTTAAACAGAAACTTCAAAATTCTCAGACAAATTTTCATCGCGGACTGAACAGTCACACTTGAAGGGTGCTGACTCCAGGGCAGGGCTCTAGCACAGGTCCAAGCCCGGCCAACCCTTTCCTCCCTGCCCCAGAAAGCACATATAGCACAGTGAAGGAACCAGGGCCAAGAAGGGACTCTAGCTGTTCAAGTACACACATAGTCCTGCATTTAGATTTCTTTTTCTTTTTTTTTTTTGAGTCAGAGTCTCACTCTGTTGCCCAGGCTGGAGTTCAGTGGCACACTCATGGCCACCCCAGCCTCGACCTGCTGGGGTCAGGCGATTCTTCTGTCTCAGCCTTCCAAGTAGCTGGAACTACAGGTGTGTGCTATCACACCTGGCTAATTTTTAAAAATTTATTTATTGTACAGATGAGGTCTCACCAAGTTGCCCAGACTGCTCTCGAACCCCTGAGCTCAGGCAATCCTCTCACCTCAGCCTCCCATAGTGCTGGGATTATAGGCTTGAGCCACCACATCTGGCCTGCATTTAGATTTTTAAAATAAAATACCCAAGGTTAGAAGAGGTGAAAACTGACAGCAATTCAAGAAAAACTTGGCAAGTTTAATAGGAAGCAACTGTAGGAAGCTTCATTACTATAACTGAGCTAAATTACCCCAGGGTACTGACCAACCCCAGAGTGTCCAGAAGAGGGCAGCCAGACTATAAGACACCTGGGAGTCCCAGCCCAGAATCTAGGACCTCCTAGGGAAAAGTCAAGTAGACTTTCCTAGAGATACCTGGCAACTATCTTTAAGCAACTTGAAATTGCGAGGAGCAGCAGCAATTTCAGAGTGGCCCAGGCTCAGGAGTTGCTTTCTCACTAGAACACACCCAAATTGCAGAAAGCAGAGGTTCACCCAGGGGATGAACCATTCAACAGGACAGCTACAAAAAAGGACTGTGTGGGAAGCTGGGCTGCATGAATTCCAAGATCTTGTCCAACTCACAGGATGAGATCTATGATTTGGTTAACCACAAAGTACCCACCATTCTTGTGCTCCAATACAATGCAGTAATGCTACAACACTCAAAACGTGGTTCCCAAGGCCTGTATGACACTCTTCAATGGGGCTCAGACAATATTTCAAAAGAATGGGTTTTCCATTCCTTATTGTTTAAGTGAATCTCTGTTATTTTAATTACCACCATTCTCTGGGGTGTTTTCATATTAAGAAACTATTTGCATCTTCTTTATATATATAAAAGAATACTTCTACAAACATTTATATAGATTTTCACTGAGTTTCACAACCCCATTGAAAATAATGAGCACAAAGTTTCTGCAAACAGCTTTTATAGTCTGCTGAAAATATTCATTTTAAGTATACCACTGGAAATACTTATGACCAAATCAATTATTTTAGTTGGGAATTTTATATTTTTAAAGTATTATAAGGTACCAAGTAAAACATTTGCTCATTTAAAAAAAAACTTTTTGACCAGCTTGGGCAACTTGGTGAGACCTCATTTCTACAATAAATCAAAAAATCAGCCAGGCATGGTAGCATGTGCCTGTAGTTCCAGCTTCTTGGAAGGCTGAGGCAGAAGGATCATCAAAGCCCAGCAGGTCAACACTGGAGTGGTCATGAGTGTGTCACTGACTCCAGCCTGGGCAACGGCGTGAGACTGCAACTAAAAAAAAAAAAAAACACAAAAACTTCTTTTTTTTTTTAGACTGTTTTTCTTTTTTTTTTTTTTTTTGAGTAAGCGTCTCACTCTGTTGCCTAGGCTGGAGTACACTGACATGCTCACAGTCACCACAGCCTCGACTTGCTGGGCTCAAGTGATCCTTCCACCTCAGCCTTCCGAGTAGCTGGAAGGACAGGCGTGTGCCACCATGACCAGCTAATTTTTAAAAAAAATTTATTGTAGAGACGAGTTCTCGCCATGTTGCCCAGGCTGGTCTCAAACCTGTGGGCTCAGGCAATTATCTTGCCTCCGCCTCTCAAAGTGCTAGGATTATAGGTGTGAGCCACCTGGCCAAAAAAAAAAAATATATATATATATATATATATTTTTTTTTTTTTTTTAAATTAGAGAATATAGTTGTCCTTTGGTATTTGCAGAGAACTGGTTCCAGGACCTCTTACAAATATCAAAATTGGCTGGGTTCGGTGGCTCAGCCTGTAATCCCAGCGCTTTGGGAGGCCGAGGTGAGTGGATTGCCTGAGCCTGCGGGTTTGAGACCCACCTGGACAACTTGGTGAGACCTCATCTCTACAATAAATCAAAAAGTTAGCTGGGCGTGGTAGCACATGCCTGTAGTTCCAGCTACTCAGAAGGCTGAGGCAAAAGGATCGCTGGAGCCCAGCAGGCGAGGCTGTGGTGGCCAGGAGCCGCCACTGCACTCTAGTCTGGGCGACAGAGTGAGACTCCAACTCAAAAAAAAAAAATCAAAATCCATGATGTTCAAGTTTCATATAAAATGGTGTTGCTATTTATTTGCAAATAACCTATGTACGTCCTCCCATATACTTTCAGTAATCTTTGGGGTACTTATAATTCCTTTTTTATTTGTATAAATTTAAGGGGTACAAGTACAATTTTGTTTTGCACAGTGGTGAGGTCAGGGCTTTTAGTGTATCCACCACCTGAATAATGTACCTTATGCCCACTGAGTAATCTCTCATCATTCACCCTACAATGCCTACACATCACTTCATTTATGTAGTACTCAGCATGCAGCAAATCCAAGTTTTGTTCTCTGGAACGTTGTGGAATTTTTTTTCCCCAAATATTTTCAATTGATGGTTGGCTAAATTCACAGATATGGAACCCACGGACACAGGGGCTGACTATACTGCTTATCAAGTCTGGGATTTTTTCCTTCACAAAAGGAGGAAACATTCCTACCACCTAAATAGGTATGAAAATGCAAAAGGGGGCCAGGCTCAGTGGCTCAGCCTGTAATCCCAGCACTTTGGGAAGCCGATGCAAGTGGATTACCTGAGCCCATGGGTTCAAGATCACCTGGGCAACTTGGCAAGACCTTGTCTCTACAATAAATGAAAAATTAGCCAGGTGTGGTAGTGTGCACCTGTAGTTCTGGCTACTGGGAAGGCTGAGGTAGCCTTCAACCTGGGCAACACAGTGAGGCCTCAACTCTATCTTTTAAAAAAAGGAAAAAGGAAAGAAAGAAAATGGGTAAGTTAAGGACAATTCTGGGAGATGCATTGAGACAGCCATAGCAAACCAAATTCTGCAGGCTTTAGGTATGGTTCCTTGATTTTTTGGTTTGGTTTGTCACCTACTCATCTTCTGATTGTCCCCCTTACTATATTAGGACTTTATTGCAGTATGGCTAATGCTGGATATGTGAGCATTGATGTGCACTGGGTGGGACTGACTTCTTCCAATCCCCCGATTAGCAGTCATCTGATTAGGAGAAAAGTAAGGCAATAATTTCTTAAAGAAATTGCTCTGAGATGCATTCATCTCCCTTCTCTACAAGCTGAAGAAGCAGAGATATTTGTGTGAGCAAAGGATTCCTGAAGCTCAAGCTATTTTATATATTGATGTTTCACAACTTTCTTAAATAAAAGTCTTTTGCGTTTTCTTCTTCTTTTTTTTAAGTTGGAGTCTCACTCCATGGTCCAGGCTGGAGTGCAGTGGCATGCTCATGGCCACCCCAGCGTCGACCTGCTGGGCTCTGGCAATCCTTCCACCTCAGCATTCCAAGTAGCTGGAACTACAGGCGCGAGCCACCACGCCTGGCTAATTTATTTTTTTAATTTATTGTAGAGACGTGGTCTTACCAAGTTGCCCAGGCTGGTCTCAAACCCCTGGTCTAAGGCAACCCTCTCGCCTCGGTCTCCCAAAGTGCTAGGAATACAGACTTGAGCCACCGCGCCCAGCCCCCATCTTCTATAACTAGGTAATGATAGCACCAAAATATTTCTGACAAAAGCTAACTGATATATTTGGAAGCATCAAGAAAATATGGGAAAGCAACTCATTATAACCACTCAGCTATGGGATGTTGAAGAGTTAGGTATTTAGCAGTTTATCAGTCAGAGAAGTTGGTTGGTTTTGCTTTTTGGTGATGAGTATATATTTTTAATATTGCCATGTTGCTCAAAAAGGGTTGGCATGTCCAAAGACTGGAAAGAAAGTCCTGTTTGTGAGACCACCAATGAGGGCATGAATCAAAATAGTGATCTACAAGGATCGTTGCTTTCATGCTCATTTCTAATCCTTGGACACTTTCAAATTCTGTGAAAGCCCTCAGAACCTGAAGAGTGTATGAGGTGGGGGAGGCAGCCAGTGTCAAACAGATTTCTCTGAAAAGCATCTTGGTCCCACACTAGGCCTATAGGATGGACTGGTAGCGGCGTGTTGATTCCCTTAGTTTGCTCTTACTATAAAGGCACTAACCAGATGAGCAAAGAGACCCCCACATTATGTCTACTCTTTCATAAACAGGAAGGTAGCCATTGGCTTACACAGTGTGCTGAAAGACTGGCCAAGCTCCCATGAGGTCATGTTCATATCTCCAAATGGAGCATGCAAAAAAGCTGAGTATAGCCGGGCTCGGTGGCTCAGCCTGTAATCCCGCGCCTTTGGGAGGCTGAGGTGAGTGGATTGCCTGAGCCCGCGGGTTCGAGACCCGCCTGGGCAACTTGGCGAGACCTCATCTCTACAATAAATCAAAAAATTAGCCAGTTGTGGTAGCGCGCGCCTGTAATTCCAGCTACTCGGAAGGCTGAGGCGGAAGGATCGCCGGAGCCCAGCAGGCGAGGCTGCGGTGGCCGGGAGCGGCCACTGCACTCCAGTCTGGGTGACAGAGTGAGACTCCAACTCAAAAAAAAAAAAAAAAAAAAAAAGCTGAGTATAATATTCGTGCATCAGAATGGAGACCCCAGTGTTTTGGGGGCAAGTGAGAATGGATGACCAGGATCTAAACATACTTTAAAAAAAAAAAAAAAAAAGCTCAATTAGAGTAAACTCCATATGACAAAAGGATTTTTTTAATCCAGGGATCACTGAATTGAAGACTAAGAATGGACCCAGTTGTTAAAACCTCTCTTAGTATAAAATCCAGAGTGATTACTATGCTAGGAAAGATGCCAGCTACAAAGGCAGGGAGTATGGGCTCTCCTCTTCCTTCATCATCACAGAGGGAACATGGCAGCCTCCTCTAGTTCAAGAGTTTCTGAGAGATGCTGCCTTATCTGTCAGCCCAGGAGTCTGTACAGAGCTCCCCTCCTCTCAAAACTTAATGAGGGCAAAGCCAAGGAACACCGAACTCTTAATCTGACCGATCACACCCCTCACACACTCTTCAGAAACCATCTGGAAGCTTCAGAAGCTTCCTGCTAACCAGCTCAACAGGCTTCAGAAGAAAGGGAAAACCAAGACCCCTCCCCTTGCCTTCAGTGTACATTTCAAAAGAGAAACCAAAACTGCCAACAAATCTAGTTTGCCCTTGGTTTTGCACTTAGATTTTTCATTAATGTACCTCTGTCTGATTTCAGAGTAAGTCTGTTCATCTTTCTCTACGTACAGAACCTTGTAGAGAAAGCAGGCAGGGAGCTGTCACCCATGTGTACACAGCCCTGTCTCAAAATGTATTCTCTTAAGTGAGTATTTATTTCTCTTCCTCTAAACGGCAGGAGGTATCTTCCATCTCTGCCGTGCCTCTGTTACCAGAAATAGACAGCTATATCAAGAGCAGCCTTCCCTGATGTAAACTAACCCATGCAGGGGGCGGGGGTGGGCAGGTAAATCGAGACCACTCTGACAGCCCGACCATCCCCACTGCGCTAAATTGACGCCAGCTGCCCAGTACAGTCTACATTCCTTAGGTCCTGTGACCAGCTCCTGACAAGACTAACAAACCTTCTCCATCAGCTTTCAGATGAGAGCAGTGTAAGGCATTCAGGGCCAGAAAGCCGAAAATCACCAGCTCCCCCATCATGGCCACAGTCCCACTCTTGTGTGTGGGGGAACTTTCAGAGGCCAGTGTGTTTTGGATAAGGAATGAGTGAATTCTTTGACTGACATCCCAAAAAGAAAAACATACACACTCTCTGAGTTCAACACTTGTAGACTGATGCTGTCATAAGAATAAAGGACAGGTCTGGAAATGAACCAAAGCCCTTTAATGTAGTCTCACTTTACAGTGCAAATGTTTTTCTATCAAATATTTCCAAATGTGCTAATGATCACCTCCAATACTAATTTTCAGGGAGCTATAAATATTTATCAAAAACGTGATCAAACTTTTCCACAGAAAGTCTGTATGCACACTAGTTGCTTCATATTCATATTTCACGGCTCACAATTCTCCAGACCCCTCTATGCTCACCTCTCCCTGGGACCCACCCCCAGGCAGGGGTGTTAACTCTTCCATGCCGGGGTGTTAACTCTTCCATGCCCAATGCCAGTGAGGGGCACCCAATTACCATCCTCCCATCAACCAGACCCGCCATGCTGAGAGGACCTAGTGGAAAGATGAGCAGGTAAGGAGGACGTGTTAGGTAAAGCCTCTAAAACAAAAAGGGCTGAGACAGACGAACTCAGAATCTACAAACTCTGTCTCTTCTTTTTGGATACAACAAACCTGCATCTTGCGGTCCAGCATTTAATTGGTTTAAATGGTCCTTAATGGATACAAATGGCATTAGAAATTGTCACTTATCTCAAACACTGTGCCTAAGTAATGTGTACTGTTCCCTAATAGGGGAGAAAAGAGGTCTTTTCAATATGCAGAGGTGATCAGCTATTAGAGAAGCTCTTTTGTGATAAATAGCTCCTGATCTGGAAGTTGCCATCTCATTTAGCTAATTATAAACCTGTTTGTTTCTGGAAGGAAAAAAATAAAAGTAATCCCTAAGGTAGTTTATCATGCCTCTCACTGAGGTATACAGTCACTCATGAGGGAAAAGGAGAGAGCCGTTTCTACTTGGGTGAAAGGTGCCGAGAGATGAGGACTCCTTCCTTCCTCCTCCCCACTGAGGACCCCAGGGACCTGCTTTCTGCAACTGTATGACCTGCTTCTCCACAGGGAAGTCCACAGGCCTCTTGGAGAAGACCATGAGAGATCTGGAATCAGGGAATCTGACATCCTTTCCAGAAACCAGTCATCCCATATTTGAGTCAGTCCCAGCAGGTGTCTTCTTAGGACAAGTCACCTGGCTGCTTGGGGCTACTTCCTCATCCAGAGAACTGGACTGGAACAATGTTTCCCAACCCTGGTTGCACATCACAGTCACCTGTGAGAATACCGTGAATTAGGCTGGCTTAGGTATGAGTGAACATCAAGATCTTTAAAATGTGCAGACAGGGTTGAGAACGACTAATCAGCTGGAGCTCCTTCTGGTTTAAACAAAACAAATACCCACAAAATCATTTGCACACACACGCCACCCTCCAACCCACATTAGCATGGTGGATTGGTATGAAAAAGCTGCACTCATCACTAAACAGAAAAAGTCTCTCAAAAGAAAGGGACATCTCCTGTGGCCTGATCCTGAGAATACTTGAAACCTACCAAGTATGCAGCCTACTCAAGGGATCTAGAAGCTTCCAGTCAGCTCTAGAATTTGAACATTCTATTTGGGATTTAGATTTTTTTGCCGCCTGAAACATGAGTCTTAACAATAAAATACCTGAAACATAAATTCTGTGGTTATTTAAAATAAGCCATTACCTAACGAATGCAACTACTTGCCATTGTTTTTTTCCCCCCAAACAAAGAATAAAAAACTGCCTAAAACATTTGTTCATTTCCTCACTTTTAGATTACTGACCACAGAAAAACACAAAACAAATCCTAAGAAATAAACAATTAACATAACAAAAAGTAAAAAGAATTATAATATCAAGATGCCAAAAATACTGATTACATTTCAATTACCATTTGTGCTTTCATCTGGAAAACATATCCTCTGTTGGAAAGTACCCAGCATCACAGCTGCATTGCTTTTCCAACTTTCACAAACACTGAACAAGTTAGCCAAAACTCTGTGCTGGCTGACGTCCAAGGTTTTATTATTATGTACTATTAGTTCTTAGTGAGAAACGTGGGCTCAAGAAAGGGGGAGAGCAAAGCAATAACAGGGGCTTCGTAATCCTGTGCAGATGTGAACGCTGCTGAAGCTTTGTCTGCCAGTAAATGCCTTCCATATTACTTCTCTTACCTGTAGCCTTTATTATTTTAATTAGATAATTACAAATGTGTTTTTAGGACATCATTTAGAGACTTAGCTGTGAAACCATTTTTCTTAAGTCAGTGGCTGAGCCATACTGACATTTTAATATTTTTCATATGTAAAGCAAACTGGTCAGTTCTTTTTCCCTCACACTACTTTTTAGCAAGCGTTGAAACCAAATCAACAGGCAAACATCCAGTCATCTCTCTTCATTACGCCCACTTCTTGTCAAATCAATTATCATTCAAAAGCCTCTCACTTTTATACTGTATTTATGTTGGGGCTTGTATTATTTTTTTAAAGGTTTATACAAACCCAAAGGGGTGGTATGGTCTAATCACAGACTTCAATCTCATGAACCAGTAAAGTTAAACAAGTAAAAAAAAATGGAGATACCAACGTGGGTTCCCAACTTTCACTTAGCTAAATATGAAAAAAGAAAAAGAAAACAAAACACAAAAACTAATAATATTGCCACTATTTTATAAAGAATAGTCAAAATAGAAGTGGGCAAGTGGTCACCCTACATCAGGGCTTCTGCAGAGGGTGGCGAGCGCCTCTGGACACACCTAGACAAACAGGTCCAAAGGAAAGGTGTGAACCAATAGGAGATGCAGGCCCACATCCCACCCTGCTGACCAGGGGCAGGCACAAAGCTTCTCTAGGTTTCTACATCTACACCTCAACATTTACCCTACTTGCAAAGTCCCTTCCCGTTGCAAAGTTCCAAAACCATTAGATGAGAGAACACTGCTGGACTGTTACTTTTTTATTAGGATGAACCAAGGGTCTCTGCACCTCCACATTTATCTCCAGCTCCCAGCACAGTGGTAGCACAAACTGAGGGCTACAGAAATATTTATCAAGTAAATGACTTTTCTGATCTCTGCAGCATTTAAGGGACCCCCAAGAAAAATATGCTGATGGCCAGGCTCAGTGGCTCACACATGTAATCTTAGCACTTTGGGAGGCCGAAGTGGGAAGATTGCTTAAGTCCAGGAGACCCACCTGGGCAACATAGCAAGACCTTATCTATACAAAAACTTAGCCAGGTGTGGTGGCGCATGCCTATAGTCCCAGCTACTTGGGAGGCTGAGGTGGAAGGATCAACTGAGCCCAGGAGTTTGAGACTGGGTGAGCCATGATCATGCCACTACACTCCAGCCTGGGCAACAAAGTGAGACCCTGACTGGAAGAAGAAAAAAAAAAAGAAAATGTATTGATGATTGATGCATGGGAGTTTCCTGAAAAAAAAGTACAGCATGGATCTGGCTTTAGTTTTTATTTTAGAAGTGTAGCTGTATTTGCTCTATTAACACTTACATAACTTTTACTACATGTGAGGCCTAAGCCCTTTACAAATATTAACTCATTTAATTCTCAAAATAACCTTTTTTTGAGGCAGACATTATTATCGCTTCATGACTTTACAGATGAGACAATTGTAGTACAGTGTGATGAAGGAACTTGTCCAAGGTGAAAGAGATAAAAAGAGTGAAGTTGGGATTTGAACCCAAATGGTCTAGCTGGACTGAATCTATGCTATACTGTCTAATACAGTCACCACAAGCTACACGTGGTGATTTAAATTTGAATTAATTAAAATTAAATACAATGTAAAATTCACATCAGTCATACGTGCTCAGAAGCTGCACGCAGCCCCTGGCGACCATACTGGACATTTCCATCCTCAGAGAAAGAGCCAGTGGAAGCGCTGGTCCATGCTCAGAGCAGCTACTCTCTTGCTGCCTCGATTAGGGTTTGGCTCCAGATCCTGCCAGCCCACCTCCCTCCAACCTAAGAAACAACACAAAGGGTTTTTCAAGTTGGGACTAACACATGTTTCTTTAACAAAAAGAAGACAGAAACCAGTTGACAGCAGCCTGATTCTTGATGGACTTCCTCAACAAGAATGCCAACTAGAGAGTTTGTTTTTTCCTTTGTTATTCTCCACTCTTCTCCTGGCAGATGTTCGCAGAGATGGTCTCTGGCTGTGGGGTCACTGGCACACACTTGCACCTGTCCTGCTGTGCAGAGCTGGAACTCTGAATTTCTGGATTTTGTGAGAAGAGTTCAGCCAGAGGGCAGCCCTTCCTAAAATTCAGTTCCCAAAATATTTGTGGATATTTTTCAAAACATAGGAAGCATGCCACACAAAGTTCTGTCTCTAACAACAGGAACGTTTTTTGGTGGTATCAAGGCAGTCTTTAAATTCCAAGACTTTAAGAAGGATCAAAGGTGAGCTGTCCTTGGGGGGTTATAGTTTCTGCAATTCCCAGATAAGTTAGTTGCAACCTTTGGGGAAAGGCAGTTGTTAAAGTTCAATTACCTAATAAGAGTAACACTAAGAAAGTGATCAAGTCACTGTTCACAAATGTTTCAGATCAGCTTCTATCACCAAGGACCTGAGGGGCCATTAGACTTGGGCTAGGTAAGCTATGGCAGAAAAGAGAAAGCTCATAGCACTGAGGGGCAGGTCAATAAACGGGTGAAGAGGAAAATTCCTTGGTGGCTGGAGAAAAGGTCTCAAGAAGAGGAGGAGGAAAGTGCTCAAGCAGCCTTAGTGGAAGACTTGTAAAAAAAACCAAAATAACTGCTAGGCAGGGTGGCTCACGCCTGTAGTCCCAGCACTTTGGGAGGCCGAGGCAAGAGGATTGCTTGAGCCTAAGAGTTCAAGACCAGCCTGAGCAACATAGCAAGACCTTGTCTCTACAAAAAATTTAAAAAGTTTAGCGAGGAGTGATGGCATGTGGCTGTAGTCCCATTACTCAAAAAGCTGAGGTGGAAGGATGGCCTGAGCCCAGGTGGTTGAGGCTGCTGTGAGCAAAGACTGTGCCACTGCACTCTAGCCTGGGCAACAGGGTGAGATTCCAACTCAAAAAACAAACAAACAAACAACTAATTCATAGTTCTTGCCATAGCTGAACTTTCCAGTTATAAAATTGTTTCTGCATTTGTTAAATGAAGCCAATATAATAAATATAACAAAATGTATTCCTTTTCTTCTAAGTCAAGCATTATTCATGCTACTCATGTTCAGAGAACCCAAGAAGGTTCCTCACTGGAGCTCAAGGGGTTCCTTGAGTGGACATATATCCGATGGGGTCAACAGATGACAAGTTTTTCCAGCCCTTTGAGCAACAAAGGAGGCAGCTAGGTGTGCTGGTTTCCGGGTGGGGGCCCAAGACCAATAGCCAGGAGCAGGCATGGACATTGGATTGTCATGTTCCATGCTGTTTATTCCCATTTACTACTCCCTGAGCAACTATTCACGAACATGCCCAAACCATCATTTATGTTTTGTTGTTTTGAGTTGGAGTCTCACTCCAGCCCAGGCTGGAGTGCTGTGGCACGCTCATGGCCACCGCAGCCTTGACCTG
>NW_007063868.1:408712-415025 GCF_000164805.1 Carlito syrichta | reverse complement strand
GGCCACTGCACTCCAGTCTGGGTGACAGAGTGAGACTCCAACTCAAAAAAAAAAAAATAGTTGTACAGCATTCTGCTCCATGGATGTACTATAATTTATTTAACCCTGTCCCTACTACAGGGCATACAGTTCACTATTCTCAACAATATTTCCTTGAGCATGGCAATATCAATATAATCTTGTCCAATTATTTTCATAGGATAAATTTCTATAAGGAAACGTACTGCCCTACAGAAATGGACCCTCCTACCAACCCTGTATGAGAAGGCCTGCTTCCTTCTATCCTGATTGACACCAAGTCTTAAGTTCTTTAAGACCACTGCAGGTCTCTGAAGTGACAGCACACTGTTATTTTAATTTGCATATCTGCTTATTAGTGATGATGGATATGTTTTCTTTTTCTTTTCTTTTTTTTTTTGAGTTGGAGTCTCACTCTGTCACCCAAGATGGAGTGTAATGGCATGCTCATGGCCACCACAGTCTCAATCTGCTGGACTCAGATGATCCTTTCGCCTCAGACTTACAAGTAGCTGGAACTACAGACATACACCACCACACTTGGCTAATTTTTTAATTTATCGTAGAAATGGGGTCTCACCAAGTTGACCAGGCTGGTCTCAAACCATGGGCTCAGGCCATTCTCTCACCTTGGCCTCCCAAAGTGCTGGGATTATAGGCATGAGCCACCATACCCCACCAGATATGTTTTCATATTACAAATTGATCATTTATTTGGCTAAGTTACTAACATTCTGCGTTTCAGGTTACTTATCTGTAAAACAAGAATAATAATTGACCCTACAGCTCACAGAACTGTTCTGAGGATTAAATGAGTTAATCCATGTAAAATGCTTCTAATAATGCATGGAACATAAAAGCATTCCAAAAAAAGTTAGCTGTTACTATTAGTTTTATATATATCAAGTAGGAGTCTCACTCTGTCACTTAAGCTGGAGGGCAGTGGCAGGCTCACGGCCACTGCAGCCTCAACCTGCTGGGCTCAGGGGATCCTTTTGCCTCAGCCTTCCAAGTAGCTGGAACTACAGGCACACGCCACCATGCCGGCTAATTTTCTGATTTATTGTAGAGATGGGGAGCTCACCAAGTTGCCCAGGCTGGTCTCGAACTCGTAGGCTCAGACAATCCTCTCACCTCAGCCTTCCAAAGTGCTGGGACTATAGGTGTGAGCCACTGTGGCAGGCCTAGTTATATTTTTAACACAGTTCTGATATGGGGAAGAAATCTTCCCTTGGAAACAATAGAGTTCACATTGTTGGTTACTTTTTGTGAATAGCACAGATGAAATAATTATCACTGGGTAACAAAGAACCACTGTATGTGCCCATGTGTAATCCTAGAAGGGGACCTCCCTCCCTTCATTTAGTTAAAATGTCTACTAGACCAAGGCTATTTTTCTGTAATATAAATTAAGAAGCTATATCTTTTAATAAAAAATATAATGGACAATATTCTTTGATTTTCTTGTGTTTAATGAAGAAATTATGGTTTTCCCAGAATTTTTAAACAAAAGTTCTATAACCAAAAGAATTCTCAAAAAGTTTACTGGTTAAACAAATCACAATACAGATAATATGTAGATTCTCCTGCATCAAATAAAAACAATATTTTGTGAGTCTACATTTAAAAGGGATGATGCTCAGATAAAATAGCAAATAATACAATATGCACATTACGATTCTATTTTTGTTTGTAGGCATACATATATATGAAATAATATATATATGAAGTAATATACACCAAACTGTTTGAAGTAGTTAGCACTGAGCTGTGGGGTTAAAGGCAACTTAAATTTTCTTAACGATATTTTCCTTCGTCTCTACAAAGAACACTTTATTTTTGAACCAAGAAATTATAAGCGTTTATACAGGCGGGATTCCAGTGTGGTGTGCAGTTTCATGGACAGAGCAGAGCCGTCTGGCAAGACAGATCCCTCTTGGATAATAAGGTTCTCTCAGACAGAAACATTCTTTGGACACATTTGGGGTAGGTGACATACTGCAAGGGCTCCTTGAGCACTGAACCCGAGATTCCTGCCGCCTCATCTTCCCAGAGGTGAGACCTGAGCTGATTCTATCTGTTCCCTGCTTACCAGCCACCTGTGATGCCCCAAGGCTTTCAAAACAAAGCTCCAAATGGTTTGATGAGCACATAAGTCCCTGCTTTCCTCCGGTCTCATCCTGTCCCACATATCTCCTTCAGTTCCCGGACTCTGCATGCCCACTGAGACATGGTTCACTCTCAGTCAGCTCAAGTTCCCTCCTCCAGGGGTTATCACCTGTGCCCTGATCTGTCACAGCATCCTGCATACCAGACTACAACTGTTTCACCCCTGTGCTGGACTGTGAGCAGGTTGGGGTGGGATACAACAGAGTGGGGGCAGCAGACAAGTGGAGAGAGAACTTAACTCAGGGCATTCTTTAAGCCGAGACCCACAGCTTTACTGAGGTCTAACTGACATATAGTAAGCTGTACACATATAACTTATATGATTTGAACATACCCATAACTCCAAAGTTTCCTCATGCTCCTCTGTAATCCACTCCTCCCACTCTCACTATCCCGCTCCCCACACCCAGACAACCTGGATCTGCTTTCTGTCACTATAGATTAGTTTGTATTTTCTATATAAATGAAATTAAACCATTTCAACTCCTTTTTTGTCAGGTGACTCACTCAGCATAATTACTTTGAGATTCACTGATATCCTGCATACAGCAAAAGTTCATTCTCTTTTATTGCCGAGTACGATCCTATTAAATGGTTATAACACAGTTTATTTACCCATTCCCTGTGTTAGACATGTGGGTTGTTTCCAGTTTGAGGCTACTACAAATAAAGCTGCTATGAACATTTGTGTATAGATTTTTATGTCACATAATGCTTTCATTTCATCCCTGGGTATTTGTGGTTAAATACCTAGGAATGGAATGCCTGGGTCATATTGTAATTTTTTTTTAAAGAAGCTATATCATAGAGCATTCTAATTCAATTTTTAAAAAACAATGAGCAGACAAGTACCTAAATGCACCAGGGGAATATCCTCTTAAAAGGAAGATAAGTCCTTTTATAAGGGAAGGATGAATCACTTTATAATGTGAATAATCATTCTCTGTAATTTTTAAAGTACAACCTTCACATTTGAAGTTTTTAAAGTGAGTCATGCCATATTAATTACAGTTATATAAAAACTTGCGCTCTGTCCACAGTCCAATTCCACATCCTGCCTCATTCTTTTTAGAATTTGGATGACACCATCAATTGCTTCTTTCTCTGTATTCTCTACAGTGGTGTTGTGAGAAAGAGCATGACATTGTGATTGTATCAGAGTCTTGAAGAAGGACCCTTTCTTTGTACGTGTTCCAAGCAAAGAGAGTGACCTGCTCATGTGACTTTGGGGAAGTTATATTCACTTTCCATGTCTTTGACAACCACCCCATCACCACCACATTTAGATCTAAGCTATTAGGGTTCTCCTATTTAACAGGCAATTCAGCAATAAATACAACATGAGCTATAGATAGAAAAGCAATTTCATATCCAAATATCTATGTTGGCACTTAGTCTTGGACCCTCTCCCCCAATTTTAGCCTAGATAAATTCAGAAAATATAAAAGCATGCAGTTTATAGGACCTATACCTAAGAGCAATCCAGAATACAGAGGAAATCATAAGAAAACCAGAAACTTCAAGATATGCTCTTTAGTTCTATCTATTTTGAAGGTTGAATTTTCTAATAAATATCATATTTAATATTCTGTAGACACATTAAACTGCACAATTTTCTAAACAATTTTTAAAAAAAGAATCTGAGTATAATAGAGCTAAACAAATTCTGACAACTTTTATTATTTCTATCAACTTTTCTGCTCTAGTTTACACAAGCCAATAAATTTCATTCTTATTCCACATGAAATGAAAGCAAATCCACCCAGTAGTCAATTGCATTTCTACTATAGATAGGGAGTATCTTTACTTGAGACAGGAGATACAGGTCCATGTGTTCTCAGCATGAAAACTGCTATGATTTACAAAATAGTTCCAGAAGCAAACCTTTCTTTCTTTCTCTTTCTCTTTTTTTTTAAGATGAGAAAATATCATTTATTTAGAAAGCAAGTTAGAAAGAGAGAGAAAGAAAGAGGAGATCCACCTCCCCAAGGCAGGGAAGTGAGGGCCAAAGCCAGGAAGCATAGCCACAGCCATAACTCAAAGAGCACATGGCCTCACCAGAGTCTAGAAGGAATAGCCAAGCAAACCTTTCAAGTAACAAAATCCAAATTGCATATAAAACGTTACTAGCCTGCTTAGGTTTGAAGGCATCTACCACAGTAGCAAGTCAGTCAGCACGAAGGGCAGTAGGTCAGACACCTGAAATGAGGTCACAGAATGATACAGCATTTGAACAGGTGTTAACCAAAACTCCTTAGATCCAGAAAATTGCCTCTTAGAATCTCAGGGAAAAGGTAGATTTGCATAAAAATTTAAATGCAGTAATACTCATCCCTGTGCTTTTTTACCGTAGGAAAAAATTGCAGACAAACTAAATGTCCTGTAAATGAGTGAATGCTTACTTTATACAGCCATAAAAAAGTGGGTTTTTTTTTTTTTTTGAGTTGGAATCTCACTCCTTCACTCAGGCTGGGGCGTAGTGGCACACACGCTCACAGCCACACTGGCGTCAACCTTCTGGGCTCCAGCAATCCTTCCGTCTCAGTCTTCAGAGTAGCCGGAACTACAGATGTACGCTACCACGCCCAGCTATTTTTTATTTTATTGTAGAAATGAGGTCTTGCCAAGTTGCCCGGGTTAGTTTCGAACCCGCGGGCTCAGGCAATTCACTCGCCTCAGTCTCCCAAAGTGCTGGGATTATAGGCTGAGCCACCGACCCCAGTCAAAAAAGTGTTTTCAAAAAATTTTAACACGAATACAGCCCATAAAAACAAAAGTGTGGTGCAAGTATATGTGTGCATAAGTGTGAGCAAGTGTGGGTCACTGTAAACCAGACCAAGAGGATGCATATGTATAACATGCATAGCAACATGTTAACAAGGTTTAGCTTTGGGATTTCAGGAAAACTCTTCAAGACATAAGACACATGAGAACTTATCAGAAGTCTTTTCTAAAAATTATAGTGTGGTTGGGTGCAGTGGCTCAAGCCTGTAATCCCAGCACTTTGAGAGGCCAAAGTGAGAGGATTGCATGAGTCCACAGGTTCAAGACCAGCCTGGGTAACTTGGCAAGACCTCATCTCTACAATAAATTTAAAAATTGGCCAGGCATGGTGGTACGTGCCTGTAGTTCCAGTTACTTGGAAGGCTGAGGGCGGAAGGATCGTTGTAGCCCAGCAGGTTGAGGCTGTGGTGGCTGTGAGCATGCCACCACAGTCCAGCCTAAACAACAGAGTTAACTCTGACTAAAAAAAAAAGAAAAAGAAAAAGAAAAAAATTATAGTGTATCTTCAAAGTAAATATTTTAGAGTTTTTAAGCTTTGAGTCAGGGTCTCTGTCATCCAGGCTGAAGTGCAGTGGCATGATCACAGCTCACTGTGGCCTCAACCTTCTGGGCTCAGACAATCCTTCTGCCTCAGTCTCCTGATTAGTTGGGACTATAGGCATGCGCCACTGTGTCTGGCTAATTTTTTCAATTTTTTGTAGAGATGAGGTCTTACTATGTTGCCTAGCTGGTCTTGAACTCCTGGGTCAAGCAATCCACCTGTCTTGACCTCCCAAAGTGTTCCACACTGGCCTAAAAGCTCCTGAAGTACCACATTATTTCTCTGGAAACATCTACAGAAGAAAATATGTGCACTAGCCATGCTAAATTGTTTCTTTGAGGGTCTATAAGCAAAGCCTAATAAAGAAATCTGGATTCAGAAAAGAGAGAAATAAGTAAATTACTTAAAAATGATTCTTCATACCACAAAATTTTCAACAGGACTAACTTAAATGTTACAAATTAAAATCATTTAAAATATGATGTCCAATAGTTTACTTTATATGGCAATTCTTCAGTAGAATTATTTATTCCAAGAAGTTACTTCTACAAAATACGACCAACAGTTTCTTTTTTTAAAAGTAGGAGTCTCAGCCGGGCTTGTTGGCTCAGCCTGTAATCCCGCGCTTTGGAAAGCTGAGGTGAGTGGATTGCCTGAGGCCGCAGTTTCGAGACTCGCCTGGGCAACTTGGCGAGACCTCATCTCTACAATAAATCAAAAAATTAGCCGAGTGTGGTAGTGCGTGCCTGTAGTTCCAGTTACTTGGAAGGCTGAGGCGGAAGGACCGCCAGAGCCCAGCAG